>NC_091315.1:43543802-43548191 GCF_038502225.1 Cherax quadricarinatus
GAAAAACCAAACTACAAAAGGGGGAACTACTCAGGCATGAGGAACTTCCTTCAAGACATTCAGTGGGAGAGGGAACTGACAGGAAAACCAGTACAAGAAATGATGGACTATGTAGCAACAAAATGCAAGGAGGCAGAGGAGAGGTTTGTTCCCAAGGGAAACAGAAATAATGGGAAGAACAGAAAGAGTCCTTGGTTCACCCAAAGGTGTAGGGAGGCAAAAACTAGGTGTACTAGAGAATGGAAAAGGTACAGAAGACAGAGAACTCAGGAAAATAAAGAAATCAGCCGAAGAGCCAGAAACGAATATGCACAGATAAGAAGGGAGGCTCAGAGACAATATGAAAATGACATAGCATCAAAAGTAAAGACTGACCCGAAGCTGTTGTACAGCCACATCAGGAGGAAAACAACAGTCAAGGACCAGGTAATCAGACTGAGGAAGGGTGATGGGGAATTCACAAGAAACGACGAGAGGTTTGTCAGGAGCTCAACACAAGATTTAAAGAGGTATTTACAATGGAAACCAGTAGGACTCCAAGAAATCAGAACTGGGGGGCACACCAGCAAGTGCTGGATGAGGTACATATAACCAAGGAGGTGAAGAAGCTGCTATGCGAACTTGACACCTCAAAGGCAGTGGGACCAGACAACATCTCTCCATGGGTCCTTAAAGAGGGAGCAGAGATATTGTGTGAGCCATTAACAAAGATCTTCAACACATCATTTGAAACTGGGCAACTCCCTGAGGTATGGAAAATGGCAAATGTAGTCCCAATTTTTAAAAAGGGAGACAGACATGAGGCACTAAACTACAGACCTGTATCACTAACATGTATAGTATGCAATGTCATGGAGATCATCAGGAGGAGAGTGGTGGGGCACCTGGAAAGAAACAAGGGTATAATTGACAACCAGCACGGTTTCAGGGAAGGAAAATCCTGTGTCACAAACCTACTAGAGTTTTATGACAAGGTGACAGAAGTAAGACAAGAGAGAGAGAGGGGTGGATCGACTGCATATTTTTGGACTGCAAGAAGGCCTTCGACACAGTTCCTCACAAGAGGTTACTGCAAAAGCTAGAGGATCAGGTACACATAACAGGAAAGGCAATGCAATGGATCAGAGAATATCTGACAGGGAGGCAACAACGAGTCATGGTACGCGACGAGGTGTCAGAGTGGGCGCCTGTGACAAGCGGGGTTCCACAGGGGTCAGTCCTAGGACCTGTTCTGTTCTTGGTATATGTGAACGACATAACGGAAGGGATAGACTCAGAAGTGTCCTTGTTTGCAGATGATGCGAAGTTAATGAGAAGAATCAAATCAGACGAGGATCAGGCAGGACTACAAAGAGACCTGGACAGGCTACAAGCCTGGTCCAGCAACTGGCTCCTTGAATTTAACCCTGCCAAATGCAAAGTCATGAAGATTGGGGAAGGGCAAAGAAGACCGCAGACACAATATAGTTTAGATGGCCAAAGACTGCAAACCTCACTCAAGGAAAAAGATCTGGGGGTGAGTATAACACCGAGCATATCTCCTGAGGCACACATCAATCAGATAACTACTGCAGCATACGGGCGCCTGGCAAACCTACGGATAGCGTTCCGATACCTCAGTAAGGATTCGTTTAAGACTCTGTATACCATCTACGTCAGGCCCATACTGGAGTATGCAGCACCAGTTTGGAATCCACACCTAGTCAAGCACGTCAAGAAATTAGAGAAAGTGCAAAGGTTTGCAACAAGACTAGTCCCAGAGCTACGGGGATTGTCCTACGAAGAAAGGTTGAGGGAAATCGGCCTGACGACACTGGAGGACAGGAGGGTCAGGGGAGACATGATAACGACATATAAAATACTGCGCGGAATAGACAAGGTGGACAAAGACGGGATGTTCCAGAGGTGGGACACAGACACAAGAGGTCACAATTGGAAGTTGAAGACTCAGATAAATCAAAGGGATGTTAGGAAGTATTTCTTCAGTCATAGAGTAGTCAGGCCATGGAATAGCCTAGAAAGGGATGTAGTGGAGGCAGGAACCATACTTAGTTTTAAGGCGAGGTATGATAGAGCTCATGGGGCAGGGAGAGAGAGGACCTAGTAGCAATCAGCGAAGAGGCGGGGCCAGGAGCTGTGACTCGACCCCTGCAACCACAAATAGTTGAGTACAAATAGGTGAGTACACGCACACACGTGACCAGTGAAGAGGCGGGGGCCAGGAGCTAGGACTCGAACCCTGCAACCTCAACTATGTGAGTACACACATGCACACACATGCACACGCGCACATATGCACACATATGCACACATACGCACACATACGCACACATACGCACACATATGCACACACACGCACACACACATGCACACACGCACACACACTCACACACGCACGCGCACACACACACACACACACACACACACGTAGTGGAGGCAGGAACCATACATAGTTTTAAGGCGAGGTATGATAAAGCTCATGGGGTAGGGAGAGAGGACCTAGTAGCAATCAGCGAAGAGGCGGGGCCAGGAGCTATGACTCGACCCCTGCAACCACAAATAGGTGAGTACACGCACACACACACACACACACACACACACACACACACACACACACACACACAGGCCCCCCCAAACCACAGTGTTGGAAAGGAAACTGAAGGTATGGTACACAAACGCTGATGGAATAACAAATAAGTGGGAGGAGTGGCACAAAAGAGTCAAAGAGGCATCACCGGACATCATAGCTCTCACAGAAGCCAAGCTTACAGGTATGATAACAGATGCCATCTCTCCAACAGGATACCAGATCCTGAGGAAAGACAGAGGGAACAGGGGGGGGTGGAGGAGTGGCATTGCTGATCAAAAACTGATGGAATTTTGATGAGCTGGAGAGAGGAGACAGCGGAGAAGAAAGTGATTACATAGCGGGAACGCTTCACTCCGGAGGTCCCAAGGTAGTAATAGCAGTGATGTATAACCCACCACAGAACAGCAGGAGGCCAAGGCAAGAGTACGACAAGAGCAATAGAGCGATGGTTGACACACTGGCTGCAGTGGCCAGAAGAGCTCATGCATGCAGGGCAAAGCTCCTGATCATGGGTGACTTTAACCACAAGGAGATCGATTGGGAGAACTTGGAGCCGCATGGGGGCTAAGATACATGGAGGGCCAAGATGATGGAGGTGGTACTGGAAAACTTCATGTACCAACACGTAAGGGACACTACAAGAGAGAGAGGAGAGCATGAACCAGCAAAGCTGGACTTAGTATTCACCTTGATTAGTGCAGATATCAAGGACATCACATATGAAAGACCCCTTGGGGCCAGCGATCATGTGGTTTTAAGCTTCGAATACACAGTAGAGCTACAAGTGGAGGGAGAAGCAGGAAGGCCAGGACGAATGAAGCCAAACTACAAGAAAGGGGACTACACAGGAATGAGGAACTTCCTGAACGAGGTTCAGTGGGACAGAGAACTGGCAGGGAAGCCAGTTAATGAGATGATGGAATATGTAGCAACAATATGCAAAAAGGCTGAGGAGAGGTTTGTACCCAAGGGTAACAGGAATAATGAAAAAGCCAGGATGAGCCCATGGTTCACCTAAAGGTGCAGGGAGGCAAAAACCAAGTGTGCTATGGAATGGAAGAAATATAGAAGGCAAAGGACCCATGAGAATAAGGAGAGCAGTCGTAGAGCCAGAAACGAATATGCACAGATAAGAAGGGAGGCCCAAAGACAATATGAAAATGACATAGCAGCGAAAGCCAAATCTGACCCGAAACTGTTATACAGCCACATCAGGAGGAAAACAACAGTCAAGGACCAGGTAATCAGGCTAAGGAAGGAAGGAAGGAGGGGAGACAGCAAGAAATGACCGTGAAGTATGTGAGGAACTCAACAAGAGATTCAAAGAAGTGTTCACAGAGAAGACAGAAGGGGCTCCAGAAAGACGGAGAGGTGGGGCACACCACCAAGTGCTGGACACAGTGCACACAACCGAGGAAGAAGTGAAGAGGCTTCTGAGTGAGCTAGATACCTCAAAGGCAATGGGGCCAGATAACATCTCCCCATGGGTCCTGAGAGAGGGAGCAGAGGTGCTATGTGTACCCCTAACAACAATATTCAATACATCTATCGAAACAGGGAGATTGAGGCATGGAAGACAGCAAATGTAGTCCCAATCTTTAAAAAAGGAGACAGACATGAAGCACTAAACTACAGACCATTGTCACTGACATGTATAGTATGCAAAATCATGGAGAAGATTATCAGGAGAAGAGTGGTGGAACACCTAGAAAGGAATGATCTCATCAACAGCAGCCAACATGGTTTCAGGGATGGGAAATCCTGTGTCACAAACCTACTGGAGTTCTATGACATGGTGA
>NC_091315.1:43878291-43883291 GCF_038502225.1 Cherax quadricarinatus
AGTGTTTACGAGGTTGTTACAAAAGCTGGCTTACCTGCTGTGTTTACGAGGTTGTTACACAAGCTGGCTTACCTGCAGTGTTTACGAGGTTGTTACAAAAGCTGGCTTACCTGCTGTGTTTACGAGGTTGTTACACAAGCTGGCTTACCTGCAGTGTTTACGAGGTTGTTACACAAGCTGGCTTACCTGCTGTGTTTTCGAGGTTGTTACACAAGCTGTCTTACCTGCTGTGTTTACGAGGTTGTTACACAAGCTGGCTTACCTGCTGTGTTTACGAGGTTGTTACACAAGCTGGCTTACCTGCAGTGTTTACGAGGTTGTTACACAAGCTGGCTTACCTGCTGTGTTTTCGAGGTTGTTACACAAGCTGGCTTACCTGCAGTGTTTACGAGTTTGCTATACAAGCTGGCTTACCTGCTGTGTTTACGAGGTTGTTACACAGGCTGGCTTACCTGCTGTGTTTACGAGGTTGTTACACAAGCTGGCTTACCTGCTGTGTTTACGAGGTTGTTACACAGGCTGGCTTACCTGCTGTGTTTACGAGGTTGTTACACAAGCTGGCTTACCTGCAGTGTTTACGAGGTTGTTACACAGGCTGGCTTACCTGCTGTGTTTACGACGTTGTTACAAAAGCTGGCTTACCTGCTGTGTTTACGAGGTTGTTACACAGGCTGGCTTACCTGCAATGTTTACGAGGTTGTTACACAAGCTGGCTTACCTGCTGTGTTCACGAGGTTGTTACACAAGCTGGCTTACCTGCTGTGTTTACGAGGTTGTTACACAAGCTGGCTTACCTGCAGTGTTTACGAGGTTGTTACACAAGCTGGCTTACCTGCAGTGTTTACGAGGTTGTTACACAAGCTGTCTTACCTGCAGTGTTTACGAGGTTGTTACACAAGCTGTCTTACCTGCAGTGTTTACGAGGTTGTTACACAAGCTGTCTTACCTGCTGTGTTTAGGAGGTTGTTACACAAGCTGTCTTACCTGCTGTGTTTACGAGGTTGTTACACAAGCTGGCTTACCTGCTGTGTTTACGAGGTTGTTACACAGGCTGGCTTACCTGATACTGATTCACGAAGTGTGTCAGCCTGAGCTGTCAAGTTCCAGACATTTCATAAAGATAACGTTTCGCCACGAGTGGCTTCGTTAGGAGTGACAAAGCCACTCGTGGCCAAACGCTTCCTGAGCTGTCATATTTCAGCAAACATTGATGGAAATGAAGAAAAATGAAGTATTATACTGTATTGAGCAATTTATTGAGGGCGGGACACTACGAGCATAATTCTACTGCTGTAAATACTAACAGTTAAGTACAAATAGGTAATTACTAAGAGGTAGTTACAAATAGGTAATTACTAAGAGGTAGTTACAAATAGGTAATTACTAAGAGGTAGTTACAAATAGGTAATTACTAAGAGGTAGTTACAAATAGGTAATTAATAAGAGGTAGTTTCAAATAGGTAATTACTAAGAGGTAGTTATAAACAGGTAATTACTAAGAGGTAGTTACAAATAGGCAATTACTAAAAGGTAGTTACAAATAGATAATTACTATGGATTCAGCAGCTATGGCAGCTTCCAGTGATTCCTTCAAGTTAGGCCAGACTAACCACATCACTCTCACTGCCATTTTCTGAACATAGTAGAATTTTACGTTTTTTGGAAGAAATAGGTCAGGTCTTAATTTTAACGTCACTTTTATTTTGTTGGGCAAAAAACAAAAAAAATGGTGATTTTAATTTTGTCCGGAAACTATCGATTCTTATAATCTTTTGTGGGAACAAAGAGTTGAGCTTAATCCGGGTATAATTAGATATGGTTCCGGCCGAAAAAATTGTGAGTTGAAATTTGGCTGGAACTAATGAGTTTTATTTAGCTTTACAGAAAAGGTAATCGGTGCAAGTCTTGCCGTCCGCAGCCACCCACAATGTGAGGATTAGTGGGACTCAGTGATTGATTTTTGTTTTAACCCGATGTTGACGATGTTGTTCTGAGAGTTAGCGAGGAATGGTGGCACGTTGATGGATGAAGCGGGATAATTATGTTATAATACCCCTTGAGTGACCCCACCACCGCTGTGTGTGACCCCACTACCACTGTGTGTGACCCCACCACCGCTGTGTGTGTGGCTCCTCCACCGCTGTGTGTGACCCCTCCACCGCTGTGCGTGTGACCCCTCCACCGCTGTGTGTGACTCCTCCACCGCTGTGTGTGGCCCCACCACCGCTGTGTGCGTGACCCCTCCACCGCTGTGTGTGACCCCTCTACTGCAGTGTGTTACCCCACCACCCCGCTGTGTGACCCCCACCACCCCGCTGTGTGGCCCCCACCACCCCGCTGTGTGACCCCACCACCCAACTGTGTGACCTCATCACCCCGCTTTGTGACCCCCACCACTCATTGAAGAACGCGCTCGAGGGATGACAAAGTCTGCGGGATCGACGCGCCGTATTTCACTTAGTCACACCAAAGAAAATATTTGATGTTTTCATTAAATTTAGCAACAGACTTGGCTCTTCACAGCCCTGACGCACTCTATATTATCAACACTAATAATAATAATAATAATGATAATAATAATAAATATAATAATAATAATAATAATAATAATAATAATAAAACATGAATAAAACTCTTGCAATTTTAATGCTCTTTTTTCACTTTTAACATTATAATAATATGTAAGGATTATTATTTTAGAATTGTTTGAGAGAGATGGTCGTTCATCAGTGTTTGAGAGAGATGAGTCGTTCATCAGTGTTTGAGAGAGATGAGTCGTTCATCAGTGTTTGAGAGAGATGGTCGTTCATCAGTGTTTGAGAGAGATGGTCGTTCATCAGTGTTTGAGAGAGATGGTCGTTCATCAGTGTTTGAGAGAGATGGTCGTTCATCAGTGTTTGAGAGAGATGGTCGTTCATCAGTGTTTGAGAGAGATGGTCGTTCATCAGTGTTTGAGAGAGATGAGTCGTTCATCAGTGTTTGAGAGAGATGGTCGTTCATCAGTGTTTGAGAGAGATGGTCGTTCATCAGTGTTTGAGAGAGATGAGTCGTTCATCAGTGTTTGAGAGAGATGAGTCGTTCATCAGTGTTTGAGAGAGATGAGTCGTTCATCAGTGTTTGAGAGAGATGAGTCGTTCATCAGTGTTTGAGAGAGATGGTCGTTCATCAGTGTTTGAGAGAGATGGTCGTTCATCAGTGTTTGAGAGAGATGGTCGTTCATCAGTGTTTGAGAGAGATGAGTCGTTCATCAGTGTTTGAGAGAGATGGTCGTTCATCAGTGTTTGAGAGAGATGGTCGTTCATCAGTGTTTGAGAGAGATGGTCGTTCATCAGTGTTTGAGAGAGATGGTCGTTCATCAGTGTTTGAGAGAGATGGTCGTTCATCAGTGTTTGAGAGAGATGGTCGTTCATCAGTGTTTGAGAGAGATGGTCGTTCATCAGTGTTTGAGAGAGATGGTCGTTCATCAGTGTTTGAGAGAGATGAGTCGTTCATCAGTGTTTGAGAGAGATGAGTCGTTCATCAGTGTTTGAGAGAGATGAGTCGTTCATCAGTGTTTGAGAGAGGAGTCGTTCATCAGTGTTTGAGAGAGATGGTCGTTCATCAGTGTTTGAGAGAGATGGTCGTTCATCAGTGTTTGAGAGAGATGGTCGTTCATCAGTGTTTGAGAGAGATGGTCGTTCATCAGTGTTTGAGAGAGATGGTCGTTCATCAGTGTTTGAGAGAGATGAGTCGTTCATCAGTGTTTGAGAGAGATGAGTCGTTCATCAGTGTTTGAGAGAGATGGTCGTTCATCAGTGTTTGAGAGAGATGGTCGTTCATCAGTGTTTGAGAGAGATGGTCGTTCATCAGTGTTTGAGAGAGATGGTCGTTCATCAGTGTTTGAGAGAGATGGTCGTTCATCAGTGTTTGAGAGAGATGGTCGTTCATCAGTGTTTGAGAGAGATGGTCGTTCATCAGTGTTTGAGAGAGATGGTCGTTCATCAGTGTTTGAGAGAGATGAGTCGTTCATCAGTGTTTGAGAGAGATGAGTCGTTCATCAGTGTTTGAGAGAGATGGTCGTTCATCAGTGTTTGAGAGAGATGGTCGTTCATCAGTGTTTGAGAGAGATGGTCGTTCATCAGTGTTTGAGAGAGATGGTCGTTCATCAGTGTTTGAGAGAGATGGTCGTTCATCAGTGTTTGAGAGAGATGGTCGTTCATCAGTGTTTGAGAGAGATGGTCGTTCATCAGTGTTTGAGAGAGATGGTCGTTCATCAGTGTTTGAGAGAGATGGTCGTTCATCAGTGTTTGAGAGAGATGGTCGTTCATCAGTGTTTGAGAGAGATGGTCGTTCATCAGTGTTTGAGAGAGATGAGTCGTTCATCAGTGTTTGAGAGAGATGGTCGTTCATCAGTGTTTGAGAGAGATGAGTCGTTCATCAGTGTTTGAGAGAGATGGTCGTTCATCAGTGTTTGAGAGAGATGGTCGTTCATCAGTGTTTGAGAGAGATGAGTCGTTCATCAGTGTTTGAGAGAGATGAGTCGTTCATCAGTGTTTGAGAGAGATGGTCGTTCATCAGTGTTTGAGAGAGATGGTCGTTCATCAGTGTTTGAGAGAGATGGTCGTTCATCAGTGTTTGAGAGAGATGGTCGTTCATCAGTGTTTGAGAGAGATGGTCGTTCATCAGTGTTTGAGAGAGATGAGTCGTTCATCAGTGTTTGAGAGAGATGGTCGTTCATCAGTGTTTGAGAGAGATGGTCGTTCATCAGTGTTTGAGAGAGATGGTCGTTCATCAGTGTTTGAGAGAGATGGTCGTTCATCAGTGTTTGAGAGAGATGAGTCGTTCATCAGTGTTTGAGAGAGATGGTCGTTCATCAGTGTTTGAGAGAGATGAGTCGTTCATCAGTGTTTGAGAGAGATGGTCGTTCATCAGTGTTTGAGAGAGATGGTCGTTCATCAGAGTTTGAGAGAGATGAGTCGTTCATCAGTGTTTGAGAGAGATGGTCGTTCATCAGTGTTTGA
>NC_091315.1:43890791-43894929 GCF_038502225.1 Cherax quadricarinatus
GGGCTCAACTCATTTGTGAGATCATCTAGAACTGCTGCACTTCACTTCCGGCTCCAGTCTAACTCTGGCCTCGTGCCTCTGCTGTAGGTTAAATAACTGACCACCTTCTGTCAGGGCTGAGGGAGCGATCGCCTCATAATTACCTTGCTACTCCTTTTATTCTGTCCAGTGTTATAATCTCCATTAGTCGATTGAAGAACGGTGACACTTGGGAGAGACACAGTAGGAAGTGAAGAATAAACCAGGTGAAAACCATATATGTCACAGACACAGCTAGATCACTATGTCAACAACCGTGCCCCCAGACTATTTAACCAGCTGTCAGCAGATATCAGACAGACTGAAGATTAAGACACATGTGCAACAGTTAGGTATCTTTATTGATGAAACGTTTCGCCTATACAGTAGGCTTCTTCAGTCAAATACAAAGGGAGCAGTAGAAATGAAATAAAGATGGTGTAATCAGTCCATCAACCTTGGAGAAAAAGTATTTGAGGTGGTGAGTCCCTCAGCCTGGAGAAGAGTTCAGCTCAGTTGAACTCTTCTTCTGGATGAGGGACACACAAGGTAAGAACTTTTAACACTCCCTACTTCACATACTATGAAATAAGACGATAATTCAGACTCACGCAGAGTTTACATTTATATGCTAGACCAAGACAGAATAACCCATAGTGACACAGACGGGACACAAAAGAATTGGACCACTTTAAATTTGTAGACACTTAATGTTGTTTGACACTCCCACAAGGGAGACTAATTGATTAGCTGGAGCAGTAGGTGGAGGCCAGAGGGAACTCGCTTCACTGCATGAGAGAATACGTAATGAACACAAGGAAGAGACAGGTAGTAAGGAAGATGGTGGTGGTGGTGGTGGTGGTGGTGGTGGTGGTGGTGGTGGTGGTGATGGTGATGATGGTGGTGGTAGTGATGGTGGTAGTGGTGGTGGTGGTGACGGTGATGGTGATGGTGGTGGTGATGGTGGTGGTGATGGTGGTAGTGGTGGCAGCGGTGGTAGTGTAACTAACAGGTACGCTAAGAAAGTGCTGTACTACCTGGCACGAAATCATGTTCCCAGACAAGGAACAAACCAGAATATAGGCAAAGGGTAATATTGAGTTCCCGTATATTCCCTCCACCAATATTAACAACATATAAAGAGTTTAGTAGAGTAGCGAAATAATAATGAGTGAGAGAGTAAAGCAAGTTCACTCACTGCAATTGGCTTTCACCTCATTGCAGAGAAACCAGTATATATACTCAGCCTGCTGGGATAAACCTCTCACCCAACTGCTTGATGTATAAACCCGACAGCAAATCAGCACAGCTGGGGCCCTACAGCTGCATCGACCTGTCAGTCTGGCTGGTACAGAGGCAGTGAAAGAACACATTATAACGTACTCGTCACATACCTCAACTGATATTATTTTGTTTGTTAGAGGAACTGAGACAATATCTCCAGACAAGTTTCTTACTTATATGATAACACTCTCAGTGGGTTTTAGTAATAACTGACCTCAGTAAACTGAAAGGGAACTTGCATTAGCTAAAAGAAGGGTTCAGGAAATTGCTGTTACAATTTAATCCCACCAAGTATAACAATGCAGCATGATGTGAGGCCTACTGTTTGGGAGAAGTGTTCAAGAAGCAGCTTTTAAGTAAGACCTTGAGGTCAACATCACACGGAACCTATCTCATGTACTACAAATGAATACGAGGAAAAAAGACAGCACATGCTAAGGTGGGAAGTGTAAGGTCTGTATTGAGGAGCCTGAACGAGCACTTACTGAGAGATACTCAGAGACTTCAAGCACACACACACACACACACACACACACATCTGGCTGAATACACTCACTCACTCACCGCTGCTACACATCTGGGTGAGTACATCTGCATATAAATAGGTTTGTCGTGTTGACGTAGGATACAGAGGTAAAAACACACAGAGAAGAACAGAAGAGGAAGAGAGAGAAATAGAGATAGACATAGAGCTGATGACTGTAAACACTGGCAGAGAGCAGATTCGAATATCCTAGGGAGCAGCAGAGAGAGAGAGAGAGAGAGAGAGAGAGAGAGAGAGAGAGAGAGAGAGAGACAGACAGACAGACAGAGACAGAGACAGACAGACACAGACATACAGACAGAGACAGACAGACAGACAGACAGACAGACAGACAGACAGACAGACAGACAGACAGACAGGCAGACAGGCAGACAGACAGACAGAGACAGAGAGAGATCACACGTAATAATATTTAAACTAAGAGAAGCCCCCTGACACAGTTTCCCCTCAAATACGCCCTTCTTGCACGAGGTGGCTCACGGTAATTAAAAAACTGTTCTGTAATTTATTTTTCTTTGTTTTACGTATTTATGGCAGTGATAATTTACAGTGCTCACTCATACCTCAGTTTTTTCTCTTAAAGCACTGACAGTCCAGGAAGCTGGCCCTGATTGTTTCATTTTACACACACACACTGTTGCAACCCCTGAATGGGTTACAATATATATTATGCATATATATATATATATATATATATATATATATATATATATATATATATATATATATATATATATATATATATATATATATATATATATATATATATATATATATATATATATAT
The DNA here is from genome assembly GCF_038502225.1 of Cherax quadricarinatus. Taxonomy (NCBI): domain Eukaryota; kingdom Metazoa; phylum Arthropoda; class Malacostraca; order Decapoda; family Parastacidae; genus Cherax; species Cherax quadricarinatus. The sequence goes on from NC_091315.1 coordinate 43,893,425, forward strand.
ATATATATATATATATATATATATATATATATATACATATATATATATATATAAATATATATATATATATATATATATATATATATATATATATATATAATATATATATATATATATATATATATATATATATATATATATATATATATATATATATATATATATATATATATATAATGTATATTACCTTTTCATGTAATTTTATATTGCTTATATTTGCGATAATAGCTAAATCGTGAATATATTGCTTTATATTATTATTTGACTTAGTTATGTCGTTAGGTAGGGTGTAACACATATATCATGTGCTCAGTTCAAGTCTTGATTGCCTAACTACTGTAATTATCGCTCTTTGCTCGTTACTCTGCCGGCTTCTCGGTGTTGCTGGGCAGCAGCTGTCCACGGAGCTATCACGTGATAGAGGGGGGGTGGTGTTCTTACCTCGCCTGAAGTATTCAGTCTGGTTTAGACTCGCTTGGTGGTTGGACGTATTCTATACAAGTGCCTAAATCTCCCTTATTGGCCCTTGTTGGAAGATCGTCTCTTGTCTCATTATTCTTGTTAGTTCTGGAGACTCTGTTCACAGAACATTGTATAGACTTAGTGATTTTCGACGTTGTACTGAGGCTGTGTGTCTCAAAGACACTCTGAGCAACTCAGGTCCTGAGCTGTAGCTTCTGACCTAACTTGTATTGGTATCTGTGTACTGTCACAGTCGGGGATTTTCTTATGCTGAACTTAGATTCAGTAGTATGGGAGTTTTGTGACTTCTGTGGAGGATCTGCAGATGGTCCCTACTTAGTGTCGTTATATTATCTCCTTGTTCCTGATTCTGTGTCGCAGTTGCTTTTTATATTGCTATTGGGCTTAGGATTCTTTTTATTGTTCAAGCAGACTGTTCTGATTGCCAGTTGGTCAAGAAGTTAGTTTATGAGAGAACTTTGTCATTCACTTGTATAAGTCTAGTTGAGTCGTGAGACATAGTGAACTACTTAGAGCACTTACACACTTACACACAAACTTACTTGTACATATTTGTAATATATTATTAAATGTTAATGTACCAGACGGTACTTAAAAATTATAAATGTGATATGTGCTTTCAGCACAATACTACTGTACACGAGAAAAGTGATTAATATTATTTTGATTACTGTGATTAATTTAATTTAATTTAATTTGATAATATACCTCTAGACTATGATTAATAAATTTATTAAATTTTAATTTCTCTAGTTAGCAGCCTACCAGTTGTAATCCTGAAGCACTAATAATTCTTATTGAATTCTAATGGATAATTGGACAATGATACTGACTACTTATTACGAAAACCCAGTAACAGGCTGGATGCTAGAAGGGCAGTCCTTTCTAGTATTCACTGGAGATCTCTAAGCTTTTAGAATCGCGTTTTTTGTAACACACACACACACACACACACAAACACACACCTCACATTCATTATTTTAGCCACCACTCTACCAAAATTAAGACGAGCATTGTTTGCG
>NC_091316.1:0-107789 GCF_038502225.1 Cherax quadricarinatus
GTCTGTCTTTCTGTCTACCTGTGTGTGTCTTTCTGTCTACCTGTGTGTGTCTTTCTGTCTACTTGTGTCTGTCTTTCTGTCTGCTTGTTTGTCTCAGAGCCATTCATTAAGAGTGTAATTAGTCTTGAAGATGCCATATTAATAATGATAATAACAATAATAACCACTGAGGCACATTAAATGTGTATAAAACGTTAATATAGACATTTTGCTTAATCCATCTATGATTTCTTTTTCAAAATTATATAATAAACATGCTACATAACATATAAATATATAAATTAACAAATATGAGATGTTTTTCTGGTCGGCTTGACAGAGTGAACAGAAACCATTCGTGTCCAGGCTGGTAACAACAACAACATTTGTTTACGTAACTCGCCAACCTTCTACACTCTCATTCGTTTATTCATTTAATCTTGTTTACTCACCTCTCACTCTACATTAAGACTACAGATATTTGAAGGTAAGTAATGAGTGGACACGATTATTATATTATAGTTTAATAATATTATTATTATAAGTACATATGTATTATTGTAATAATAATAATAATAAATATTAATATTATTATTTAGGGCACTGGATCAACTGTATAGCACTTTGTCTGGATTTTTTGGGTTATCCTAGGTAATTTATACTATGTATGATAACTTCACTTATGTGTACCTGTGTGTGTGTGTGAGAGAGAGATACAGTGAGAGAGAGACAGCCACATTCAGTCGGCCACCCAACCGGCCAGCCAGCCAGCCAGCTATGTATTACACATGTTCCAGAGTTGTTTCTCTTTACTTAGGGTATAGGTTATAGGACATTCTGGCAAGATGACACTACCAGTGGTATTCTCCCATTCACTGTGTCAACAATACATAAAGATGACAGCAACATGTGATACTGTATGCGATGTAAAATTTACAATACAGTTCACTACCATGTATACATTATATACAGTACATAAATAATTAAAATATAACAACAGAAGTAAATTATGGTAAAAAGAATGAAATAATGATTGTACATTACATTACAGTACTATGTAGGTAGTTTATATAGGAAAAGTTTGACATTATGCCCTACCCAGTATGTCGGCAATTTTCAAAGGTTTGACTTAGGTCAATTTTGACTTACGACCGGTTGGTTGGAACCAAGCTTGGTCATAAGTCGGATGGTAGGTGTATGTATATATATATATATATATATATATATATATATATACATATAAATATATATATATATATATATACATATATATACATATATATATATTTTTTTTTTTTTTTATTATCACACCGGCCGATTCCCACCAAGGCAGGGTGGCCCGAAAAAGAAAAACTTTCACCATCATTCACTCCATCACTGTCTTGCCAGAAGGGTGCTTTACACTACAGTTTTTAAACTGCAACATTAACACCCCTCCTTCAGAGTGCAGGCACTGTACTTCCCATCTCCAGGACTCAAGTCCAGCCTGCCGGTTTCCCTGAATCCCTTCATAAATGTTACTTTGCTCACACTCCAACAGCACGTCAAGTATTAAAAACCATTTGTCTCCATTCACTCCTATCAAACACGCTCACGCATGCCTGCTGGAAGTCCAAGCCCCTCGCACACAAAACCTCCTTTACCCCCTCCCTCCAACCCTTCCTTGGCCGACCCCTACCCCGCCTTCCTTCCACTACAGACTGATACACTCTTGAAGTCATTCTGTTTCGCTCCATTCTCTCTACATGTCCGAACCACCTCAACAACCCTTCCTCAGCCCTCTGGACAACAGTTTTGGTAATCCCGCACCTCCTCCTAACTTCCAAACTACGAATTCTCTGCATTATATTCACACCACACATTGCCCTCAGACATGACATCTCCACTGCCTCCAGCCTTCTCCTCGCTGCAACATTCATCACCCACGCTTCACACCCATATAAGAGCGTTGGTAAAACTTTACTCTCATACATTCCCCTTTGCCTCCAAGGACAAAGTTCTTTGTCTCCACAGACTCCTAAGTGCACCACTCACTCTTTTTCCCTCATCAATTCTATGATTCACCTCATCTTTCATAGACCCATCCGCTGACACGTCCACTCCCAAATATCTGAATACGTTCACCTCCTCCATACTCTCTCCCTCCAATCTGATATTCAATCTTTCATCACCTAATCTTTTTGTTATCCTCATAACCTTACTCTTTCCTGTATTCACCTTTAATTTTCTTCTTTTGCACACCCTACCAAATTCATCCACCAATCTCTGCAACTTCTCTTCAGAATCTCCCAAGAGCACAGTGTCATCAGCAAAGAGCAGCTGTGACAACTCCCACTTTGTGTGTGATTCTTTATCTTTTAACTCCACGCCTCTTGCCAAGACCCTCGCATTTACTTCTCTTACAACCCCATCTATAAATATATTAAACAACCACGGTGACATCACACATCCTTGTCTAAGGCCTACTTTTACTGGGAAAAAATTTCCCTCTTTCCTACATACTCTAACTTGAGCCTCACTATCCTCGTAAAAACTCTTCACTGCTTTCAGTAACCTACCTCCTACACCATACACTTGCAACATCTGCCACATTGCCCCCCTATCCACCCTGTCATACGCCTTTTCCAAATCCATAAATGCCACAAAGACCTCTTTAGCCTTATCTAAATACTGTTCACTTATATGTTTCACTGTAAACACCTGGTCCACACACCCCCTACCTTTCCTAAAGCCTCCTTGTTCATCTGCTATCCTATTCTCCGTCTTACTCTTAATTCTTTCAATTATAACTCTACCATACACTTTACCAGGTACACTCAACAGACTTATCCCCCTATAATTTTTGCACTCTCTTTTATCCCCTTTGCCTTTATACAAAGGAACTATGCATGCTCTCTGCCAATCCCTAGGTACCTTACCCTCTTCCATACATTTATTAAATAATTGCACCAACCACTCCAAAACTATATCCCCACCTGCTTTTAACATTTCTATCTTTATCCCATCAATCCCGGCTGCCTTACCCCCTTTCATTTTACCTACTGCCTCACGAACTTCCCCCACAGTGGACCCCTGCATAGCGACCTTAATCCGTGCAAGAGGGCTGGCTGTTATGCGAAATGTTCGGTATGCGAATGAATTTTCCCCATAAGAAATAATGGAAATCAAATTAATCCGTGCAAGACACCCAAAAGTATGAAAAAAAAATTTTTACCACATGAAATGTTAATTTTAATACACACAAACTGAAAAAGGCATGCACAATTACATGACACTTACTTTTATTGAAGATCTGGTGATGACTGATGGGATGGGAGGAGGGGAGAGAGAGTGTTAGTGTTTAGAAGGGGAATCCCCTTCCATTAAGACTTGAGGTGTCGAGTCCTTTTCTGGGGTTACTTCCCTTCTTCTTTTAATGCCACTAGGACCAGCTTCAGAGTCACTGGACTTCTTTCGCACAACATATCTGTCCATAGTGGCTTGTACCTCTCGTTCCTTTATGACTTCCCTAAAGTGTTTCACAACATTGTCAGTGTAATAGTCACCAGCACGGCTTGCAATAGCTGTGTGAGGGTGATTTTCATCCATAAAGGTTTGCACTTTCAGCCACATTGCACAGATTTCCTTAATCTTTGTAGTAGGCAATTCCTTCAATTTCTCTCGCCCCTCCTTTGAACCAGTTTCCTCAGGTCTGGCCTCTTGCTGTTGAAGTTGATCTATCAGCTCATCAGTGGTTAGTTCTTCATTGTCCTCCTCCACCAACTCTTCCACATCCTCCCCACTAACCTCCAACCCCAAGGACTTCCCCAATGCCACAATTGATTCCTCAACTGGCATACTCCTCTCAGGGTTAGCCTCAAACCCTTCAAAATCCCTTTTGTCTACACATTCTGGCCACAGTTTCTTCCAAGCAGAGTTCAAGGTCTTCTTAGTCACTCCCTCCCAAGCCTTACCTATAAGGTTTATACAATTGAGGATATTAAAGTGATCTCTCCAAAAGTCTCTTAGAGTCAGTTGAGTTTCTGAGGTCACTACAAAGCACCTTTCAAACAGAGCTTTTGTGTACAGTTTTTTGAAGTTTGCAATAACCTGCTGGTCCATGGGCTGCAGGAGAGGAGTGGTATTAACCCTTTGAGGGTCCGTCCCGTAGATCTACGGCTTTACGTTCAGGGTCCAAACCGTAGATCTACGTCATGAGCTCAGCTCACTCTGATAAACTGTGAGTGGTACATTTGGGCCTAGATATGAGACAATACATATATGTGGTATGTGTGCACCACATAAAACAGATCCTGCAGCACACAGAGTATAATGAGAGAAAAAAAACTGAAATCATTATTTTTTTATTAAAACAGCGACTTTGCAGTGTTTTTTCGTATGTTTTTTATAGGTCTATTTGCGATTTCTTGGTCTCATTTGATAGAATGGAAGACATATTACAGAAATAGAGATGATTTTGATTGGTTTTAGCACTGGAAATGGCTTGAAACTGAGCTCAAAGTAGCAGAAATGTTAAATTTTTGCCGATATTCAAAAGTAAACAAACGACCTCACACGTCTAATACACGCCGGCTGGTGGGTCTAATATGCATTCACAAATATGGTGATGATATTTATACAATTATTACAGTATTGCATAACAGTAAATCTTCTATTTTTTGGTGTGAATAAAAATTCATTATGTGAATAAAAAATCAAAATGGAATTTATTTGTAAAGCCTCAAAACGTACCTAATGAACAGAGGAAATGTTAGTTTAGTTCCTGGAATACCTACATTGTTTATTCTGGACCCTATTTTGAAATTGGAATATTTTGAACTTGGTGTTAAATTGGCCAAATTAACAATTTCCGATCACTTTAATTTGTAGTTGAAACAGTTGACTTGGCGATTTCTTGTGCTCAATCGATAGAATAGAAGTAATACTAGTGAAATAGCTAAGAATTTGGTTGACTGGAATAATGTAATTGGCCTAAAATGGGAGTCAAAGTCGGCAAAATCGCCGATTCATAAATATCGCTTACACATCAAAATTCGCGGGAGCATAATTTCGTCAATTTTCCATCAAATTTCGTACTTTTTGTTTTATTACCTTCACAAAAAGATTCTCTACCATTTCATAAGAAAAAATAACAAATTTTTTTTTTGAAAATTCTTGGACACTGGGGCACCACTTCAGATTTGGGCCTTGGACCCTGAAGGGGTTAAGGGGCAAAAACTTCACCTTAATGAATTTCATGTCCCCATAAAGTCGCTCTGCCACGTCTGTAGGATGACCAGGGGCATTGTCTAACACCAGGAGGCACTTAAGTTCTAATTTCTTTTCAGTTAGGTAATCTTTCACATTGGGGGCAAATGCATGGTGTAACCAGTCATAGAAAAAGTCCCTAGTGACCCATGCCTTACTGTTTGCCTTCCACAGCACACACAAATTTTCCTTGAGGACATTCTTTTGCCTGAACGGTCTGGGAGTTTCAGAGTGATACACTAATAAAGGCTTCACTTTGCAATCACCAGTAGCATTGGAACACATCAACAAAGTAAGCCTGTCTTTCATAGGCTTATGTCCTGGGAGTGCCTTTTCCTCCTGAGTAATGTAGGTCCTGCTTGGCATTTTCTTCCAAAACAGGCCTGTTTCATCACAATTAAACACTTGTTCAGGTTTCAGTCCTTCACTGTCTATGCACTCCTTGAATTCCTGCACATATTTTTCAGCCGCTTTGTGGTCCGAACTGGCAGCCTCACCATGCCTTATCACACTATGTATGCCACTACGCTTCTTAAATCTCTCAAACCAACCTTTGCTGGCCTTAAATTCACTCACATCATCACTAGTTGCAGGCCTTTTTTTAATTAAATCCTCATGCAACTTCCTAGCCTTTTCGCTTATGATCGCTTGAGAAACGCTATCTCCTGCTAGCTGTTTTTCATTTATCCACACCAATAACAGTCTCTCAACATCTTCCATCACTTGCGATCTCTGTTTCAAAAACACAGTTAAACCTTTGGCAAGAACAGCTTCCTTGATTGCCTTTCTGTTGCCCACAATAGTAGAGATGGTTGATTTGGGTTTCTTGTACAACCTGACCAGGTCGGCGATACGCACTCCACTTTCATACTTATCAATGATCTCTTTCTTCATCTCTATTGGAATTCTAACCCTTATTGCTGTAGGGTTGGAACTAGAAGCTTTCTTGGGGCCCATGGTCACTTATTTTCCAGATAAAGCACCGAAAACGCTGTAAAAATACAAAATATTCCGATTGTATGCTTGGATGTTACCGCGGAGGCTGGCTGGTAAACAATGCCACCGGCGGAACATATGAGGCTGGCTCAGGCCGCACACTGGACGCGTCTCGGACGAAGGGCGGTGAGCGGGTTTCTGGGCGGTATGCGAGGCAAAATTTTAGCGATCAAAGCGTCCGGTATGCGGATTGTACGTTATGCAATGCGTCCGGTATGCGGGGGTCCACTGTATATATATATATACACACACACATATAGAGGAATAAGTTTACTGAGTAATACCAGGAAAAGTGTACGGTAGGGTTATACAGTAATTGAAAGAATTAGAGGTAAGACAGAATGTAGGATTGCGGATGAGCAAGGAGGTTTCAGAGTGGGTAGGGGATGTGTAGATCCTGTTTACATTGAAGCATATATATATGTGAACAGTATTTAGATAAAGGTAGGGAAGTTTTTATTGCATTTATGGGTTTAGAAAAGGCATATGATAGAGTGGATAGAGGAGCAATGTGGCAGATGTTGCAAGTACATATATGGAATAGGTGGTAAGTTATTAAATGCTGTAAAGAGTTTTTATGAGGATAGTGAGGCTCAGGTTAGGGTGTGTAGAAGAGAGGGAGACTACTTCCCGGTAAAAGTAGGTCTTAGACAGGGATGTGTAATGTCACCATGGTTGTTTAATATATTTATAGATGGGGTTGTAAAAGAAGTAAATGCTAGGGTGTTCGGGAGAGGGGTGGGATTAAATTTTGGGGAATCAATTCAAAATGGGAATTGACACAGTTACTTTTTGCTGATGATACTGTGCTTATGGGAGATTCTAAAGAAAAATTGCAAAGGTTAGTGGATGAGTTTGGGAATGTGTGTAAAGGTAGAAAGTTGAAAGTGAACACAGAAAAGAGTAAGGTAATGAGGGTATCAAATGATTTAGATAAAGAAAAATTGGATATCAAATTGGGGAGGAGGAGTATGGAAGAAGTGAATGTTTTCAGATACTTGGGAGTTGACGTGTCGGCGGATGGATTTATGAAGGATGAGGTTAATCATAGAATTGATGAGGGAAAAAAGGTGAGTGGTGCGTTGAGGTATATGTGGAGTCAAAAAACGTTATCTATGGAGGCAAAGAAGGGAATGTATGAAAGTATAGTAGTACCACACTCTTATATGGGTGTGAAGCTTGGGTGGTAAATGCAGCAGTGAGGAGATGGTTGGAGGCAGTGGAGATGTCCTGTTTAAGGGCAATGTGTGGTGTAAATATTATGCAGAAAATTCGGAATGTGGAAATTAGGAAAAGGTGTGGAGTTAATAAAAGTATTAGTCAGAGGGCAGAAGAGGGGTTGTTGAGGTGGTTTGGTCGTTTAGAGAGAATGGATCAAAGTAGAATGACATGGAAAGCATATAAATCTATAGGGGAAGGAAGGAGGGGTAGGGCTCGTCCTCGAAAGGGTTGGAGAGAGAGGGGTAAAGGAGGTTTTGTGGGCAAGGGGCTTGGACTTCCAGCAAGCGTGCATGAGCGTGTTAGATAGGAGTGAATGGAGACGAATGGTACTTGGGACCTGACGATCTGTTGGAGTGTGAGCAGGGTAATATTTAGTGAAGGGATTCAGGGAAACTGGTTATTTTCATATAGTCGGACTTGAGTCCTGGAAATGGGAAGTACAATGCCTGCACTTTAAAGGAGGGGTTTGGGATATTGGCAGTTTGGAGGGATATGTTGTGTATCTTTATATGTGTATGCTTCTAAACTGTTGTATTCTGAGCACCTCTGCAAAAACAGTGATAATGTGTGAGTGTGGTGAAAGTGTTGAATGATGATGAAAGTATTTTCTTTTTGGGGATTTTCTTTCTTTTTTGGGTCACCCTGCCTCGGTGTGAGACGGCCGACTTGTTGAAAAAAAAAATACACACATATTTATATATATACACAGTAAGGCCCCGCTTTATGGCATTTCGCCTTACGGTGTTCTGCTAATACGGCGATGTCAAATTATGACCAAAATTTGCTATACAGCAAGCAGTCTTTCAAATACGGCGCCCCCCCACCCGGGTTGTTTACATTTTCCGTGACCACATCTATTATGTCAGGAAACTTTCCAAAATTTAAAGTGTTTTAAAGTTACTGCATATTTTATATGTACTCTGATAATTATACTGTGTACCTGTACCTAAATATACTTACACACTGTGCTGGTGTGCAGGTACACATTAAAATTGCTAAGTCTCTCTCTACTTGTGACGCCAATACTACGTAATAATAATCACTCTTGGGCACACTAAATGTCTTATTTTACATCAATATAGGCATTTTCATTAATCCAGGTATGATATTTTCCTCAAAATTGTATATGAAACCCATTACATAGCATATAAACATATAAACACTCACAGAATAAAAATTGATGTAAATATAAGATTTGTTTACAAAGCAGCTGTGTAGGTAGTGTCGCAAGAATGATGTTTTCTCTAGTCAAACTGGGGGATAACTGTAGAAAAATATTCTTTTCGTATGCCTTTACTCTTTATATATCAATTCATGACCCTTGTGGGTTTAGTGCTTTTTATTATAATAATAATAATATTATAATTAATATTAATAATATTATTATTATTATTATTATTATTATTATTATTATTATTATTATCTTCTTTCACTCTAAAAATGGTGTGTTGCTGTATGTTTATTCTGTACTAACTTGTACAACTTGTACACAATGTAAGAGTATTTGTAATGTGAAGTAATTATTATTATAATAAAAAAATATTGAGGTAAATGTTTTACAAACTCTTACAAATGTACGTGAATGAACTAAAAGTAGACACATATTAATACGCATTTATTTCGCCTGACCAAGTGATAGCCCACTACCTGTTCAGTTTGTGTTCTTATATTGTCTCAACTCTGTATCTCGTTCTCTCTCTCGTTTACTCTTTCGTTAACTAGTTGGCTCTTATTGACGATGGCGTCTAAGCTTAGCTGTGATAAAAAGAGAAGTTGTAAGACTTGCTTTAAGTGCCAAGTTAGAGGATGATGGTGTGCCATTCTGATTTTATTCAATAAACACCCTGCCACTCACCTCTCACACATTAATATTAATATTTTAAGGTAAGTAATAAGTGTACTCTGTGTGTATCTTACCTTTTATTGTGTTTTTAATGCCGATTTCTATTGCTAACTTAATATAAGTTAGTGTAAACTTCTTGTCTGGTATTTATTGCATATTTTATGTGTGCTCTGATAATAATACTTGTGGAGCTGTGTGGTTGCCGGGCGGATAACATTACGTTTTCTCTGCTCAGCCATCAGAGAAAATGTGTATGAATCTGCGTTTGGCCCAGCCACTCCCTCACTCCGCTTTGTTTACAATTTTCGGCATGAATTATTCATTACTTCTCCCTTCGTTTATGATGGCATCTAAAGGTAGTTGTTAGAAATGATTAAATTCAGTGAACAAGGTATGTCAATGTTAATAATATGGCTCTGGGCCACAGTGTAGGTAGCCGGTAGGTGTAGCCCAGGCAGGCTACACCCACCAGTTACCTACACTGACTTCCTACAAATAAATACTACTCACCTCTTTTCCTATATTAAGACTACACATATTTTAAGGTAAATAATGAGTGTACTGTATGTGCATTTTACCTCTCTGGGATGTTTTAAATATCGTATATTAAGTATGAGATGGGGAGCCAGGGCTACCTACACCTGGGTACCTGCACCTGACTTCCTACAAATAAGTACTACTCACCTCTCTCCCTACATTAAGATTACAAATACTTTAAGATAGGTAATGAATTTACTGTGAATGTATTTTACTTTGTGTGTTTTTAACCCTTTCAGGGTCCAAGGCCAAAATCTGAAGTGGTGCCCCAGTGTCCAAGAAATTTTGAAAAAAAAAAAAAAATTATTTTTTTCTTACAGAATTAAAGATAATATTATTGTGAAGGTAATAAAACAAAAAAAAAATTCTGATCAGTACTTACCGAGATACAGCGATGGGAAGTTGACCCAAAATGACCCGGTGGCGGCAACATCAGTGACTTCCGCAAGATCCCATTTTTTTTTTTACGTTTTTTATAGTTTTTTCTCTTTTCTAATTTTTTCTTTTTCTAATAACATTTGTGGCCTGTGAGACCAGTATAATGTATATTGTGTAATTGTACACTCATTGTATTCAGCACAATAACTGCACTAATTTGTTTATCATTATATTGCTTACAAAACTTGTTTACAAGTTTATTGTAAACAAAATGATGAAAATATTAGTGCGGTTAATGTGTTGAATACAACGGTACCATATGGTACAATGGTGCCATAGGGTGCAATGGTGCCATAGGGTGCAATGGTACCATATGGTACAATGGCACCATATAATACAATGGTGCCATATGGTACAATGGCACCATTTGGTACAATGGTACCATATGATACAATGGTACCATATGGTGCAATGGTACCTTATCATACCATATTGTGCAATGGTACCATATGTTGTAATGGTACCATATGGTACATTGTACCATACAGTACAATGATACCATATGGTTCATTGTACCATATGGTACTATATGGTACTGTTGTATTCAACACAATAAACACACTAATATTTTCATTATTATTTTGTTTACAATAGTTGTTTACAACAAAAATATGCAAAAATGTTGTATATTAGTAATGTTCTATTATATATTTACAAGTGTACAGGAACTTGACATGTTCCTTGAGGTGGATGACAAAGCACTTTGTCTCGGAAACTGCGGAGTCAGTAGATTGCATCGCTGCTCACTCAGTCTTGGCTGGTGTCTCATGCCACCAACACCTATTGACCATATGGTACATGGTATCATATGTTACAGGGTACCATATGGTACACTGTACTATATGGGTACCATGCAGTACAGGATAACATATGGTGCAGGGTACCATATGATACAGGGTACCATATGGCACAGGGTACCATATGGTACAGGGTACCATATGGTACAGGGTACCATATGGTACAGGATACCATACAGTACAGGACACCATATGGTACAGATACAGGGATAACTGTGGAAATAAATCACCCTGACTTTTTTGGGTTATCCTAGGATTTTATACGTATGCTGCTATGTATGATAATCTATGTAATTGTATTTCTGTACACCTGAATAAACTTACTCAAGTGCATGTGGCATCATAAGTAAGTTTATTTAGGTATACACAAATAAAGTTACATAGAATATCATACTTAGCAGCATATGTTTGGAGAACCTAGGATAACCCAAAAAAGTCAGACAGACTTATTTCCATTAGGGTCCCTGTACCCTGTACCATATGGTATAATATACCATATGGTACAATGTACTATATGATACATTGTACCATATGGTACCATTGTACTATATGATACCATTGTACCATATGATACCATTGTATGAGATGGCACCATTGTACCATATGGTACTATTGTACCATATGGTACAATGGTACCATATGGTTCAAAACCATAGAATTCATCTTCAGCTCCACTTCCATCAGTCTTAGAACTGTAAGTTATGAAGAGGAGAGTCAGAATTCACCCAGAGAGTGAGTGGGGAGTGAGAGCTTCCTTGCCGCCAGGCATGATGAACAAAGCTACTTTGCCGGCGTTCCCACAATGCCATGCGAGCGTCCAGATTTTTTCTATAGTGTGCACACTGACCACCCAGACCCATTCTCTCAGATGTAGGCCTACCAGCCTTCTCGCTCTAAATTTGACGCCGCTAGAATTTTGGCGTAGATCTACGGTTTGGACCCTGAATGGGTTAATGCCTAGTTCTATTACTAACTTAATATAATTTAGTGTAAACTTGTTGTCTGGCATCTATATGCATTTATAAATGGAAAAAATGGCGTTCTGCCTTCCGGCGGTCTGCTTTCCGGCGACAGCCTAAAACCTAACCCGCCGTATAAGTGGGGCCCTACTGTATATATATATATATATATATATATATATATATATATATATATATATATATATATATATATATATATATATATATATATTTATTATTATTATTATTATCACACTGGCCGATTCCCACCAAGGCAGGGTGGCCTGAAAAAGAAAAACTTTCACCATCATTCACTCCATCACTGTCTTGCCAGAAGGGTGCTTTACACTACAGTCTTTAAACTGCAACATTAACACCCCTCCTTCAGAGTGCAGGCACTGTACTTCCCATCTCCAGGACTCAAGTCCGGCCTGCCGGTTTCCCTGAATCCCTTCATAAATGTTACTTTGCTCACACTCCAACAGCACGTCAAGTATTAAAAACCATTTGTCTCCATTCACTCCTATCAAACACGCTCACGCATGCCTGCTGGAAGTCCAAGCCCCTCGCACACAAAACCTCCTTTACCCCCTCCCTCCAACCTTTCCTAGGCTGACCCCTACCCCGCCTTCCTTCCACTACAGACTGATACACTCTTGAAGTCATTCTGTTTCGCTCCATTCTCTCTACATGTCCGAACCACCTCAACAACCCTTCCTCAGCCCTCTGGACAACAGTTTTGGTAATCCCGCACCTCCTCCTAACTTCCAAACTGCGAATTCTCTGCATTATATTCACACCACACATTGCCCTAAGACACGACATCTCCACTGCCTCCAGCCTTCTCCTCGCTGCAACATTCATCACCCATGCTTCACACCCATATAAGAGCGTTGGTAAAACTATACTCTCATACATTCCCCTCTTTGCCTCCAAGGACAAAGTTCTTTGTCTCCACAGACTCCTAAGTGCACCACTCACCCTTTTCCCTTCATCAATTCTATGATTCACCTCATCTTTCATAGACCCATCCGCTGACACGTCCACTCCCAAATATCTGAATACATTCACCTCCTCCATACTCTCTCCCTCCAATCTGATATCCAGTCTTTCATCACTTAATCTTTTTGTTATCCTCATAACCTTACTCTTTCCTGTATTCACTTTCAATTTTCTTCTTTTGCACACCCTACCAAATTCATCCACCAATCTCTGCAACTTCTCTTCAGAATCTCCCAAGAGCACAGTGTCATCAGCAAAGAGCAGCTGTGACAACTCCCACTTTATGTGTGATTCTTTATCTTTTAACTCCACGCCTCTTGCCAAGACCCTCGCATTTACTTCTCTTACAACCCCATCTATTAAACAACCACGGTGACATCACACATCCTTGTCTAAGGCCTACTTTTACTGGGAAATAATTTCCCTCTTTCCTACATACTCTAACTTGAGCCTCACTATCCTCGTAAAAACTCTTCACTGCTTTCAGTAACCTACCTCCTACACCATACACCTGCAATATCTGCCACATTGCCCCCCTATCCACCCTGTCATACGCCTTTTCCAAATCCATAAATGCCACAAAGACCTCTTTAGCCTTATCTAAATACTGTTCACTTATATGTTTCACTGTAAACACCTGGTCCACACACCCCCTACCTTTCCTAAAGCCTCCTTGTTCATCTGCTATCCTATTCTCCGTCTTACTCTTAATTCTTTCAATAATAACTCTACCATACACTTTGCCAGGTATACTCAACAGACTTATCCCCCTATAATTTTTGCACTCTCTTTTATCCCCTTTGCCTTTATACAAAGGAACTATGCATGCTCTCTGCCAATCCCTAGGTACCTTACCCTCTTCCATACATTTATTAAATAATTGCACCAACCA
This sequence comes from Cherax quadricarinatus, assembly GCF_038502225.1. Lineage (NCBI taxonomy): Eukaryota > Metazoa > Arthropoda > Malacostraca > Decapoda > Parastacidae > Cherax > Cherax quadricarinatus. The sequence continues at coordinate 13,912 of NC_091316.1, forward strand.
CTCCAAAACTATATCCCCACCTGGTTTTAACATTTCTATCTTTATCCCATCAATCCCAGCTGCCTTACCCACTTTCATTTTACCTACTGCCTCATGAACTTCCCCCACACTCACAACTGGCTCTTCCTCACTCATATATATATATATATATATATATGTGTGTGTGTGTGTGTGTGTGTGTGTGTGTGTGTGTGTGTGTGTGTGTGTGTGTGTGTGTGTGTGTGTGTGTGTGTGTGTGTGTGTGTGTGTGTGTGTGTGTGTGTACAGGTCCTCCATCACAAATCCGGTATCACTGGGACCTGTAGTGTGCCGGATTGCTGAGTTTGCCGGATTACAGAGTGGTTAGGTTAGAATAAACTTAATAAAATTAACCAACTTGACTTAGACAAAGTTCATTGAACATCGACAAAAATCAAACATTTCCACTGCTTTGAGCTCAATTTCAAGGTACTTTTCATCATGAAAGCAATCAAAATCATGTCTATTTCTGTAATATATCTTCCATTCTATCAAATAAGACCAAAAAAACGAGAATACGTACAACCATAAAAACTATGTAAAAGTATACTGCAAAGAGGCGGCTAATGGCTGAGAAGTGAACTCCCTTATTTATTGTCCGTCTTTTTTATTTTTGTTGTACATTAAGATGCATCTTTCCATCATACATTGCCCAAGTTTCAACAAGACAGCCCAACAAACAACTGAGAAAAAAAAATATTTACCAAAAATAATATATGGCAAGCCCAAGCCAGGTACTGGAAATAAGTCACTTTGACTTTCTTGGGTTATCTTAGGTTCTCTATACATACAATGCTATGTATGATAATCTATGTAACTGTATTTGTATATACCTGAATAAACTTATTAATTTACTTACTTCTAGTCTGTCGACTGAGTATAAGAAACTGCCCATTCACTTATTTCAACCACTCAATATAGTGGTCAGAAATTGGCAATTTGGCCAATTTCACACAAATTTCAACAGATGCCAATTTCAAAATAGGGTCTAGAATAAACAATGCAGACATTCCTGGCACTAAAATAACATTTTCTCTGTTCATTAGTCACGGCTCCAGGCCCCTCTTATGTTACTCTTGCTTTCCATTTGGAATTTTTATTCACAAAAAAATAGATTTACTGTTATGCAGACTGCTGCATTATAATAATTGTATAAATAATGTTAACCCATTCTTGACTCCGTATTGGAATTTAGACTGGCAGGCGGACAGGTATTGGACGGTGACGTCATTTGTTTACTCAAGCTTTGCTAAAGAATAAAACATTTTCGCTACTGTGAGCGCAATTTCAAGGTACTTTTCGTTATGAAAGCAATCAAAAATCATATCTGTTTCTGTAATATATCTTTCATTCTATCAAATGAGACCGAAAAAATGAGAATATAACCGTAAAAACCATACAAAAATATACCGCTAAGCGGCCGCTAATGGCTGAGAAGCGAACTCCGCTATTTATGGTCTGATTTCTTTCATTTTTGGTATACATTAAGAAGTATCTTTCCATTATACATTGCCCAAGTTTCAATAAGATAATGCAACAAACAATTGAGAAAATAACAATAATAATAATAATTATTATAATTATTATTATTATTATTATAATCAAGGGGGAAGCGCTAAACCCATAGGATTATACAGCGCCCGGGGGGGGGATGTGGAAGGCATTCAGGCTTAATTCGGGGAACTGGAGCACAGATCCAATTCCCTAAATCAAGAGCCCCTCACCAACATCAAGGAACCTTCCATGAGGGGATTATAATAATAATAATATCTTTATTTACTACATGTACATGTACATGGTACACAGGCCTAGCTGACATCAGTGACATACTACTATATAGAAAGCCACTTGTTATGCAGAGTATTTCAAGGAAATTAGGTCAGTGTCCCAGGATAACACCCACACCAGTCGGCTAACACCCAGGTACCCATTTACTGATGGGTGAACACAGACAACAGGTGTAAAGAAACACGCCCAATGTTTCTACCCTGGCTGGGAATCGAATATTTATCAAAAATCATATGTGGCTAACCCAAGCCAGGTACTAGAAATAAGCCACGTTGTCTGACTTTTTTTGGTTATCCTAGGTTCTCTACACATATGCTGCTATGTGTGATAATCTATATAGAGAAAATAACTTTTTTGTTTCAGGTTTACGGTGCAGTACGAGTGTATGTCACAGTTAGTATGGTATTTGTATACCATATCCTCTTCATACCTCCGTCGAACTGCTCGGTATTATGCCAAATATTATGCATTCTGGAATATTTAACATGTTTCATGTTATTTATATTGTTTATTCTGTCATATTAGATCAATTGTGATAGGCAATAAGCTGTAGTGTTGATATTAGTGTAATAATAAAGCATATTCTCCTGCATCACGAGACTGAGCTCATGGCAATCGCCAGAGGCTTTAAAGCCAATGTACTGTGTAGGTGCTTTACACAACGAGAAGCATTTCTTTTCTTCATTGGAACCATGCCTAGGGCTAAAAGCAAGCAGGTTATAACAAATGGAGAGAAAGAAATTAGAATGACTTATGCAGCAAGTAGCGCCACCAAACAGTACCAGCAGGTTGGTGTGACGACCCTGGAAATTTGAAATTATGCTAACCAAAATTAGTGCCGAATAACTGATTGCCGGATTTGTGATGGCGGACCTGTATATGTATATGTGTGTGTGTGTATGTATGTATATATATATATATATATATATATATATATATATATATATATATATATATATATATATACACAGTGGACCCCCGGTTAACGATATTTTTTCATTCCAGAAGTATGTTCAGGTGCCAGTACTGACCGAATTTGTTCCCATAAGGAATATTGTGAAGTAGATTAGTCCATTTCAGACCCCCAAACATACACGTACAAATGCACTTACATAAATACACTTACATAATTGGTTGCATTGGGAAGTGATCGTTAAGCGGGGGTCCACTGTATACATACAGTGGACCCCCGAGTTTCGGCAGCCTTGACTTTCGTGAAATTCGACCTTCGGCGAGTTTTTTTTGGAAAAATTTGGCCTCGAGTTTCGTGAAAAGACTCGTGTTTCAGCGACTGTCCGGTACCCATCTGCCCGTCACCACACACACCAAGCCAGTCTCCCACACCATTCACGTTCAGTGTGTCATTGTTTACCAACACGTGACCATCACCCCGCGGGTTCATACAATACATTTCATAATAATCCATTGTTTTTTGTGCTTGCAACTGCTAAATAAATCATCATGGACCCAAGGAAAGCTAGTGCAAGCCCTTTGGTAAATAAAGTGAATGACGGGGATGTGGAAGAGTTGGTGGAGGACCAAAGGGAAGAGCTAACCACTGACGAACTGCAAGAGCTTCAACTGGAACAGCATCATACCACAGCCGAGGAACTTACTTCAGAGGAGGAGGAAGAGGGAGTGGATGAGGTGCCTTCTTCAGTGATTAAGGACATGTGTGGAATGTGGAATGAGTTGCAAAGTTTTGTTTAAAAGTATCACCCTGACCAAGCTGAAACAAGCCATATCTGCAACATGTACAAAGACAGTGTTGTGTCCCACTTCAGGGAAATCTTAAAAAAACGCCAGAAAAAGACCTCTCTGGACAGATATTTTGTGCGACAGGGGTCCAGTCACTTTCAGGTTGTTCCCAGTGGCATTAAAAGAAGAAGGGAAGTAACCCCAGATAAGAACTTGCTACCTAAAGTCCTAATGGAAGGAGATTCTCCTTCCAAACAATAGTGTACACCTTCCTCCTATCCTCTCCTCCCATCCTCCTTCCATGCAGAAGTCTTCAGTAAAGGTAAGTGTAATGTTATTATTATTTTTTTAAATGCATGTACTTGATTTCTGATTGTTTTCATTATGTAAATCTTTATTTAATTTGAAAAAAAAAAATTATTTTAATATTTTTGGGTGTCTGGAACGGATTAATTTTATTTCCATTATTTCTTATGAGTAAAATGGTATGAGTAAAATGGCTCTCTTGAATGGATTAATCACGAAACTCGGGGGTCCACTGTATATATATATATATATATATACAGTGGACCCCCGGTTAACGAACTTTTTTCATTCCAGTAGTATGTTCAGGTGCCAGTACTGACCGAATTTTTTCCCATAAGGAATATTGTGAAGTAGATTAGTCCATTTCAGACCCCCAAACATACACGTACAAACGCACTTACATAAATACACTTACATAACTGGTCGCATTTGGTGGTGATCGTTAAGCGGGGGTTGACTGTATATATATATACATATATATATATACATATATATATATATATATATATATATATATATATATATATATATATATATATATATACAGTGGACCCCCTCATAGCGACCTTAATCCGTGCAAGAGGGCTGGCTGTTATGCGAAATGTTAGGTATGCGAATGAATTTTCCCCATAAGAAATAATGGAAATCAAATTAATCTGTGCAAGACACCCAAAAGTATGAAAAAAAAAATTTTACCACATGAAATATACATTTTCCTACACACAAAGAGAAGGATACATGCACAATAGTAGAGTAGTACATGCACAATATATATTGTGCATGTACTACTCTACTAAATGAAGAATAAATGACACTTACCTTTATTGAAGATGCAGCAATGACTGATGAGACACTGTGTCCTGGGAGTGCCTTTTCCTCCTGAGTACTGTAGGTCCTGTTTGGTATTTTCTTCCAGAACAGGCCTTATCACACTGTGTATGCCACTACGATTCTTAAATCTCTCAAACCAACCTTTGCTGGCTTTAAATTCACCAATATGAGCACTAGTTCCAGGCATTTTTCCCTGTTCACCTGGGTGTTAGTCGACTGGTGTGGGTTGCATCCTGGGAGACAAGATTAAGGACCCCAATGGAAATAAGTTAGACAGTCTTCGATGACGCACTGACTTTTTTGGGTTATCCTGGGTGGCAAATCCTCTGGGGTTAATTGTTTCTTGGTATTCTCAATAAGCCACACCAACAACGGTGGTACAGCAGCAGCAGCAGCTGACGGTGGTACAGCAGCAACAGACGATGCTACAGCAGCAACAGACGATGCTACAGCAGCAGCAGACGATGCTACAGCAGCAACTGACGATGTTACAGCAGCAGCAGACGATGCTACAGCAGCAGCAGCAGCAGCAGCAGACGATGCTACAGCAGCAGCAGCAGCTGACGGTGGTACAGCAGCAACAGACGATGCTACAGCAGCAGCAGACGATGCTACAGCAGCAACTGACGATGTTACAGCAGCAGCAGATGATGCTACAGCAGCAGCAGCAGCAGACGATGCTACAGCAGCAGCAGCAGCTGACGGTGGTACAGCAGCAACAGACGATGCTACAGCAGCAACAGACGATGCTACAGCAGCAGCAGACGATGCTACAGCAGCAACTGACGATGTTACAGCAGCAGCAGACGATGCTACAGCAGCAGCAGCAGCAGACGATGCTACAGCAGCAGCAGCAGCTGACGGTGGTACAGCAGCAACAGACGATGCTACAGCAGCAACAGACGATGCTACAGCAGCAGCAGACAATGCTACAGCAGCAGCAGACGATGCTACAGCAGCAGCAGATGATGCTACAGCAGCAGCAGACGATGCTACAGCAGCAGCAGACGATGCTACAGCAGCAGCAGCAGCTGACAGTGGTACAGCAGCAGCAGCTGACAGTGCAGCAGTAGCTGACGGTGGTACAGCAGCAGCAGCAGCTGTACCACCAATAGTAGCGATGGTTGATTGGGGTTTATTATACAACCTGGCCAGCTCGGAGACACGCACTCCACTTTCATACTTATCAATGATCTTTTTCTTCATCTCCATAGTAATTCTCACCCTTATTGCTGTAGGGTTGGCACTAGAAGCTTTCTTGGGGCCCATGGTCACTTATTTTCCAGAAAAAATCACCAAAAACACTGTAATAATACGAAATGTTCCGATTGTATGCTTGGATGTTACCGCGGAGGCTGGCTGGTAAACAATGCCACCGGCGGAACATGTGAGCGTGGCTCAGGCCGCACATTGGACGCGTCTCGGACGAAGGGCGGTGAGCGGGTTTTTGGGCGGTATGCGAGGCAAAATTTTTGCGATCAAAGCGTCCGGTATGCGGATTGTACGGTATGCGATCCGTCCGGTATGCGGGGGTCCACTGTATATATATATATATATATATAGGGAGGTACCACCTCTAGAACTGTCCTGGGGGACATTCATCCTCAGAGAAAAGAATAAACTTGCTTTAGAGAAAACTCGAGGTTCTCCCTGAAGCTGTTTGAGAATTTTCTCCTACCACCCCCTATATTTCGTGATTAATCCATTCAAGAGAGCCTGCCGAAAGTCAAAATTGCCGAATGGCGAAACCATTTTCCTCATAAGAAATAATGGAAATAAAATTAATCCATTCCAGACACCCAAAAATATTAAAATAAAATATTTTTTTTCAAATTAAAGATTTACATACTGAAAACAATGAGAAATCAAGTACATGCATATAAAAAATAATAATAACATTACACTTACCTTTACTGAAGACTTCTGGGTGGATGGAAGACGGGAGGAGGGGATAGGAGGAAGGTGTACACTATTGTTTGGAAGGAGAATCTCCTTCCATTAGGACTTCAGGTATGAAGTCCTTATTTGGGGTTACTTCCCTTCTTTGTTTTTTAAAGACGCTGGCACTGGGAACAACTTGAGAGTCACTGGAACCATGTCGCACAAAATATCTGTCCAGAGAGCTCTGTTTCTGGCGTTTCTTTAAGATTTGTCTGAAGTGGGACACAACACTGTCATTGTACATGTTGAAAATACGGCCTGCAACAGCTTTGTTAGGGTGAAGTTCATCCAAGCTCTGTAACACGCACCCCACTCTCATATTTTTCAATTATTTCCTTCTTGAATTCGATTGTGTTCCTCACTTTCTTTACCAAAGGGCTTGCACTAGCTTTCCTTGGGCCCATGGTGGCTTATTTAGCAGTTGCAATCACAAAAAATAATGGATTATTATGTATGAACCCGCGGGGTGATGGTCACGTGTTGGTAAACAATGGCACACTGAGCGTGAATGGCGTGGGAGACTGGCTTTGTGTGCGCGGTGATGGGCAGACGGGTACTGGACAGTCGCCAAATCACGAGTCTAATCACGAACCGTGAGGCCAAATTTTGCCAAAAAAAACTTGCCGAAAGTCGGATTTCACGAAAGTCAATGCCCACCGAAACTCGAGGGTCCACTGTATATATATATATATATATACAGTGGACCCCCGGTTAATGATATTTTTTCACTCCATAAGTATGTTCAGGTGCCAGTACTGACCGAATTTATTCCCATAAGGAATATTGTGAAGTAGATTAGTCCATTTCAGACCCCCAAACATACACGTACAAACGCACTTACATAAATACACTAACATAATTGGTCGCATTCGGAGGTAATCGTTATGCGGGGGTCCACTGTGTGTATATATATATATATATATATATATATATATATATATATATATATATATATATATATATATATATATATATATTTATTATTAGCATACTGGCCGATTCCCACCTAAGCAGGGTGGCCCAAAAACGAAAAACTTCCTCCATCATTCACTCCATCACTGTCTTGCCAGAAGGGTGCTTTACACTACAGTTTTTAAACTGCAACATTAACACCCCTCCTTCAGAGTGCAGGCACTGTACTTCCCATCTCCAGGACTCAAGTCCGGCCTGCCGGTTTCCCTGAATCCCTTCATAAATGTTACTTTGCTCACACTCCAACAGCACGTCAAGTATTAAAAACCATTTGTCTCCATTCACTCCTATCAAACACACTCACTCATGCCCGCTGGAAGTCCACGCTCCTCGCACACAAAACCTCCTTTACCCCCTCCCTTCAACCTTTCCTAGGCCGACCCCTACCCCGCCTACCATCCGATTTACGACCGAGTTCGGTTCTGAGAAACCGGTCATAAGTCGAAATGGACGTAAGTCGAACTTTACTACTGAATATCAACATAACATGTTTGTAATGACTTCATTTTATTGTTTTATTTTGGTATTTCATGTTTTACTTTACTTTTTATGCTCTTAGTACTGTATTTTATACTGTAGGTTTAGGATAAACACTGTGTACAACACAAACACTTATTTACTTCCCAGAAATTTGGCATAAAAAAATACGGTCATAAGTCGAGTCGTCGTATGTCGAGCAGGTCGTAAGTCGGATGGTAGGTATATATATATATATATACAGTGGACCCCCGCATAGCGAATGCCTTGTATAGCGGATGCTTTGTTCGCTAAAATTTTGCCCCGCATAGTGGACAAAAACCCGCTCAGCGGCCTTCGTCCGAGACGCGTCCAATGTGCGCCCTCAGCCAGCCTCACATGTGCCGCCCGTGCCATTGTTTACCAGCCAGCCTCCGCGGTAACATTCAAGCATACACTCGGAATATTTTGTATTATTACAGTGTTTTCGGTGCTGTTTCTGGAAAATAAGTGACCATGGGCCCCAAGAAAGCTTCTAGTGCCAACCCTACACCTCAAAGGGTAAGAATACCCATTGAAATGAAGAAAGAGATCATTGATAAGTATGAAAGTGGAGTACGTATCACCGACCTGGTCAGGTTGTACAAGAAACCAAAATCAACCATCTCTTCTATTGTGGGCAAGAAAACGGCAATCAAGGAAGCTGTTGTTGCCAAAGGTTTAACTGTGTTTTCGAAACAAAGATCGCAAGTGATGGAAGATGTTGAGAGACTCTTATTGGTGTGGATAAATGAAAAACAGCTAGCAGGAGATAGCGTCTCTCAAGCGATCATATGTGAAAAGGCTAGGAAGTTGCATGACGATTTAATTAAAAAAATGCCTGCAACTAGTGATGATGTGAGTGAATTTAAGGCCAGCAAAGGTTGGTTTGAGAGATTTAAGAAGCGTAGTGGCATCCATAGTGTGATACGGCATGGTGAGGCTGCCAGTTCGGACCACAAAGCGGCTGAAAAATATGTGCATGAATTCAAGGAGTACATAGAAACTGAAGGACTGGAACCTGAACAAGTGTTTAATTGTGATGAAACAGGCCTGTTCTGGAAGAAAATGCCAAGCAGGACCTACATTACTCAGGAGGAAAAGGCACTCCCAGGACATAAGCCTATGAAAGACAGGCTTACTTTGTTGATGTGTGCCAATGCTAGTGGTGATTGCAAAGTTAAGCCTTTATTAGTGTATCACTCTGAAACTCCCAGAGCGTTCAGGCAAAAGAATGTCCTCAAGGATAATTTGTGTGTGCTGTGGAGGGCAAACAGTAAGGCATGGGTCACTAGGGAATTTTTCTATAACTGGTTACACCATGCATTTGCCCCCAATGTGAAAGATTACCTAACTGAAAAGAAATTAGACCTTAAGTGCCTCCTGGTGTTAGACAATGCCCCTGGTCATCCTACAGACGTGGCAGAGCGACTTTATGGGGACATGAGCTTCATTAAGGTGAAGTTTTTGCCTCCTAATACCACTCCTCTCCTGCAGCCCATGGACCAGCAGGTCATTTCCAACTTCAAGAAACTGTACACAAAAGCTCTGTTTCAAAAGTGCTTTGAAGTGACCACAGACACTCGATTGACTCTAAAAGAGTTTTGGAAGGATCACTTTAATATCCTCAATTGTGTAAACCTTATAGGTAAGGCTTGGGAGGGAGTGACTAAGAGAACCTTGAACTCTGCTTGGAAGAAACTGTGGCCAGAATGTGTAGACAAAAGGGATTTTGAAGGGTTTGAGGCTAACCCTGAGAGGAGTAGTATACCAGTTGAGGAATCAATTGTGGAATTGGGGAAGTCCTTGGGGTTGGAGGTTAGTGGGGAGGATGTGGAAGAGTTGGTGGAGGAGGACAATGAAGAACTAACCACTGATGAGCTGATAGATCAACTTCAAGAGCAAGAGGCCAGACCTGGGGAAACTGGTTCAAAGGAGGGGAGAGAGAAATTGAAGGAATTGCCTACTTCAAAGATTAAGGAAATGTGTGCAAAATGGCTTGAAGTGGAAACCTTTTTTGATGAAAATCACCCTCACACAGCTATTGCAAGCCGTGCTGGTGACTGTTACAATGACACTGTTGTGAACCACTTTAGACAAATCATAAAGAAACGAGAGGTACAGGCCACTATGGACAGATATGTTGTGCGAAAGAAGTCCAGTGACTCTGAAGCTGGTCCTAGTGGCATTAAAAGAAGAAGGGAAGTAACCCCAGAAAAGGACTTGCTACCTCAAGTCCTAATGGAAGGGGATTCCCCTTCTAAACACTAACACTCTCTCTCCCCTCCTCCCATCCCATCAATCATCACCAGATCTTCAATAAAAGTAAGTGTCATGTAATTGTGCATGCCTTTTTCAGTTTGTGTGTACTAAAATTAAAATTTTTTTGTGGTAAAAAAAATTTTTTTTCATACTTTTGGGTGTCTTGCACGGATTAATTTTATTTCCATTATTTCTTATGGGGAAAATTAATTCGCATAGCGAACATTTCGCATAACGGCCAGCCCTCTTGCACGGATTAAGTTCGCTATGCGGGGGTCCACTGTATATATATATATATATATATATATATATATATATATATATATATATATATATATATATATTTATATATATATATTTATATATATATATTATGTAAGTGTATTTATGTAAGTGCGTTTGTACGTGTATGTTTGGGGGTCTGAAATGGACTAATCTACTTCACAATATTCCTTATGGGAAAAAATTCGGTCAGTACTGGCACCTGAACATACTACTGGAATGAAAAAAGTTCGTTAACCGGGGGTCCACTGTATATATACATAAATATATATACATATATATATATATATATATATATATATATACATAAATATATATGTGTGTGTGTGTGTGTGTGTGTGTGTGTGTGTGTGTGTGTGTGAAAAAATTTTCATTGAATTTATCTTAGCCCAGAGCTCTTATAAAAAAATTGTCGTAAAATATGAATAAGGAAAATAAATTTCACATTTGAAGGTGAGAAAACTGTAAATATGTGTAACAGGAAAAATCAATATAAAAATTGTTATCTACATTATTCTCTTGTATTTTTTTTTTTTTTTGCAATTTATTGTGCTTATAATGAATATATATTTTAATTTTTAACTAAACTGTGTATTCTCAAGTTTATTTATATAATGTACATAATGTTTATTAATGTTAAATACATACAAGATGTTCCATCTTTTTTTTGTCAGTTTCTTGGATAAAGATCAATGACTTATACAGTAATCTAAAGCAATCTCTATTTGGGAAAGGTTGCTGTAATGTTTATAATAATTGGGATTTTGATATTAAATTTTACATGAAATGTAACAGTTATTTCATTCAAAGAATTGACAGAGGGTTCTTATTTTTAATAGATACTTTGTTCAAAATCTCAAATGACAAAACATTTACCCATCTTTTGATCTTCGCTAAATGCCAACTTTGATAACTTATGCTGCCATTAACCCCTTGACTGTCGCAACCCCAAATCCTGAGGTGTCTCCTGGTGTCGCAAAATTTCCAAAAAAAAAAAAAAAAAAAAAAATTCTGATGAAATGACAGAGAATCCTTTCCCGATTGTAATGACACCAAAAGAATGAAATTTGATGGAAAACTGATGGAATTATGCTCTCGCGAAGTTAGCGGCCTCTGCGATATTTATGAATCGGCGATTTCGCCCACTTTGAGCCCTATTTTCGGTTAATTCCATTATTCCAGTCGACCAAACTCATAGCTATTTCTTTAGAACTCAATTTTTTCTATCAATTGAGTACAAGAAACTGCCCATTTACTGATTTCAGCTACCCAATAACGTGGTCAGAAATTTGCAATTAGGCCAATTTCATGAAAACTGAAAAATATGACAATTTCAAAATAAGGTCCAGATTGAACAATGCAGACATTCCTGGCTCTAAAATAACATTTTCTTTGTTCATCAGTCACGTCTCCAGGCCCCTCTGATATTACTCTTGCTTTCTATTTTGAATTTTTATTCAAACAAAAAATAGATTTACTGTTATGCAGACTACTGCAATATTGTAATAATTGTATAAATAATGTCAGCCCATTCATGACTGCATATTAGAATGGCTACTTGGGCATTTATTGGAAAATGACATGATTTGTTTACTTTTGAACATCGGCAAAAATCAAACATTCCCCCACTTTGAGCTCCATTTCAAGGTTCTTTTCATAGCAAAACCAATCAAAATCACCTCTATTTCTATAATATGTTTTCCATTCTATCACAGGAGACCAAGAAAATGAGAATACAACCATAAATACTATACAAAAATAAACCACAAAGTCGGCATGTTAATTAATAAAAACGGTCGGAGTTTTTTTTTTTCTCATTCTTCACTGTGTGCTGCAGGATTTTTTCTTTATGGTGCACACTGACCACACAGACCCATTCTCTCACATGTGGGCCTACCAGCTTTCTCCTGCTTGATTTGAAGCCGCTAGAATTTATGAGTACATGTATATATATGTCAAAAACGGTGGCTCATAAGACATATATATACTACCAAAACAGTCAAAGGGTTAATCAGTATATACCTTTTGAAATTTATTTAACAATATTTTGCATATCGTTTTTATGAACATGGACACTTAATCTTTAAAGAAGATACTTCAGTTTTTTTCTTGAACCCTTTCACTGTCATGGCCCCTGCTCATGAACTTGCTCTCAGTGTCGAAGAATTTAAAAAAAAAATAATATTTTTTCATATGAAATGATAGAGAATCTTTGCCCAATGGTAATGAAACCATAAGTATGAAATATGATGGAAAACTTATGGAATTACACTCACGAAGTTAGTGGTCTTGGTGATATTTATGCATTGGTGATTTTACCCAATTTGAACCTTATTTTTGGCCAATTCCATTATTCCAGTTGACTAAACTCATAGCTATTTAGCTAGAACTCCTCCTGTTCTATTGATTGAGCACAAGAAACCTCCCATTTACTGATTTCAACTACTCAATAAAGTGATCAGAAATTGATAATTTGGCTAATTTCATACACAGTTCAAGGAAGGCCAATTTCAAAATAGGGTCCAGAATTAACAATGCAAATATTCCTAGCACTTAAATAGCATTTTCTCTGTTCATTAGTCATGTTTCCAGGCCCCTCCTATATTACACTTGCTTTCCATTTTGAATTTTTTCCACACAAAAAATAGAAGATTCACTGTTATGCAGACTACTGCATTATTGTAAAAATGGTATAAATAATATCAGCACATTTGTTAATGCATATTAGACCCACCAGTTAATGTGTATTGGATGCGTGACATGATTTGTTTACTCATGAACATCGGCAAAAATTGAACATTTCCGCTACTTTGAGTTCAGTTTCAAGGTATTTTTAGTCCATAAACCATTCAAAATCATCTTTTTTTTCTGTAATATATCTTCCATTCTATCAAACAAGACCAGGAAAATGAGCATACAGCCATAAATACCATACAAAAATCCACCTCAAATTCGCTGTTTTAAACCAAAAACACAGTCGGAGTTTTTTTTTCTCATGCACTGCATGCTGCAGGATTTTTTTATACTGTGTACAGTGACTACTGAGACCTATTCTCTCATGTAGGCCTACCAGCTTTCTCCCACAAGATTGGACGCCACTAGAGTTTTGGCGTAGTATTACTGGACTGACACTGGCTTGCAAGCCGTAATATTACAGGACTGACAGTGAAAGGGTTAACACGGCACAATTACCTCCTCCTCATGGCAGATCCCCCCCCCCCCAAAAAAAAAATACACTGCCCATGACTTGCTCCCTCACTGTCGTTGCAGCAGAGGTGGGGAACCTTTTTTCTGCCAAGGGCCATTTGTATACTATTTATAACATTTGTAGGCCATATAAAATTATCAACTTAAAAATTAGCCTGCTATATTTGGTCAAACATTTAATTAACTCATGCCTAATGTGATGGTTGAAACTGCTTCTCTTTGGTGAGGTGTGTGATGTTAGCGGGTATTGATGGTGTTGCTACTTGCAGCTGCCTTTCCAGGTTTGCATCAGTCAGTCTGCATTTTTTTCATTATACAGTGTAAATTGGTATGGGAAAGGGTTAATATAAATTTATGTTGCTATGAAAAAACTCCTAGGTTTATTGAATTTTGAGTGCCACTTGCAGTTCCCTTGGCAGGGCCAGACCAAATGATTGCGTGGGCCTTATACGGCCCACGGGCTGAACGTTCTCCACCCGCTTTACAGAATGGCACAGGCACTGTGATCCATTAATGCATCACAAACATAATTTATATCTTTATTTTCTTATGGGTATTTTTCATGTTTCTCAATGGGTAGCCTTTTGTTTTTAGGTTTCTCCATGGTTAGATATATTGTTTCATGTTTCTTTATGAATAATCCTTTCTTTCATTTTTGTTATGATAGTCCTGTTGCTTCATTTTTATGGTAGTTTTTTTTATTTCATTTTTCTTTATGATGGTCTTTTTTTTTTCTGTGGGGTTAAATTCTGCTCATGTTGCAGACTAAGATGGTAACATTTTACAGTAGATTTATATGAGGCAGCAGCTCCATATTTTGGTTCTTAACCCTTTCAGGGTCCAGAGGCCAAATCTGAGTGACATCCAGGGCCCAAGAATTTAAAAAAAAAAAAAAAAAAAAATACAGAATTAAAGATAATATTTTTCTATAGGTAATAAAAAAAATTCTGACCAGTACTTTCCAAGATATAGAAGCGTGAAGTTGACCCTCAATGACCGGGTGGCGGCAACATCGGTGACTTCCATAAAGTCGCTTTTTTTTATTTTACTTTTGTTACTTTTTTCTTTTTTCTAATTTTTGTTTTTTCCAGTGATGTTTGTGGCCTGTGAGACCAATATAATGCATAATATATATATGTACACTTGTTGTATTCAACATAATAACCACACTAATATTTTCTTCATTATTTTGTTTACAATAATTGTTTACCACAAAAACATGAAAAATTGTTGTATATTACTAATGTTCTATTATACATTTACATAGGTACAGTCACTGGACATGTTCCTAGAACTGCTGCAGTCTGTGAAAGTCTTTGAAACAAGGTGTCATGCACAGTGGTGTCTTACTCATCTGTGGACCAGTATGATTTTATATTATGCTTATAGACATGAGGCATAAGCACCATTGTTGAAAAAAAATATATTTCAGCCACAGTTGTCTCCTACCACCGGTGGATGATGATGCACTTTGTCCTGGACCTGCTGAGTCAGCAGCTTGGGTCCCAGTCTGGGCTGGTGCCACATGCTGCAAGCTCACATACTGCATGCTTGTGGCACCACCACCACCTACTGACACATGTGGTTTATCTATCCCAATTGTAGCCACATCATCATTACTTTCACTGTCTGTTCCAAGTGTAGGGCCACAGGATGTACTCAATCCCCTTGGAACTGCATATGGTATAGGGTACCATATGGTACAGATGTACAGGGATCCCATTGGAAATAAGTCACTGACTTTTTTTTGGGTTATCCTAGGATATTTACACATATGCTGCTATGTATGATAATCTATGTAACTGTATTTGTGTATACCTGAATAAAATTACTCCAGCACATGTGGTGTCGTAAGTATACACAAATACAGTTACATAGATTATCATACATAGCAGCATGTGTGTGGAGAACCTAGGATAATACAAAAAAAGTCAGACATAGTGACTTGTTTCCATTAAGGCCCCTGTACCCTGTACCATATGGTATAATGTACCATATGGTATAAAGTACCATATGGTATAATGTACCATATGGTACATTGTACCATATATGTACCATATGGTACATTGTACCATATATGTACCATATGGTACAATGTACCACATGGTACATTTTACCATAGAATTCCTCTTCAGATCCACTGCCATCAATCAGTGTTAGAACTATAACTTGGGAAGAGGAAAGTCCCAATTCGCCGGGGAGTGAGAGCTTCCTTGCTGCAAGGCATGATAAACAAAACGTACTGAGGTGGCATTCCCACAATGTAATGCAGGTGCCCTGATTTTTTATTTACTGTGCACACTGACCATGCAGACCCATTCTCTTAGATGTAGGCCTACCAGCCTTCTCGCGGTAAATTTGAAGCCGCTAGAATTTTGGTATAGATCTACGACTTGGACCCTGGCTTCAAAGCCATATACTATCTATGGGATATACCCTGAAAGGGTTAATATTGTTCATGTTTTGTAACTTATGTCAGGGCTCATGTTTACTTCTGGTAAGAAGAAAATTGCCCTTCAATTAATTATACCTGTTTTCAATTCTGTGGTAATTTATACAGTACAATAGGGCCCTGCTTTACAGCATTTTGCCTTACAGCATTCCACTAATACAGACACTTCAGAGTATGACCAAAACTCACTTTATGTCTCCCCTCACCTGATTCTCTATTACACCACCCAGTTTGTTTACATTCTCTGTGAGCTCCACATCTCTTCAACATGTCTGGAAACTCCAAAATTTCAAGTGTTTTTAAGTTATTTCATATACATGTATACAGTAGGGCCCCGCTTTACGGTGTTTCACTTTATGGCGTTCCACTAATACGGACATTTCAAATTATGACCAAAACTTGCTATACGGTTCCCCCCACCTGACTTTCTAATGTGGTCAACGCACCCCACTCGACTTGTTTACATTCTCTGTGAGCTCAGTAAGCACCACATCTCTCCAATATGTCTGGAAACTCCAAAATTTCAAGTGTTTTTAAAAGTTATTTTATATTATTTATTTATATTTATTAACACACTGGCCGATTCCCACCAAGGCAGGGTGGCCTGAAAAAGAAAAACTTTCACCATCATTCACTCCATCACTGTCTTGCCAGAAAGGTGCTTTACACTACAGTTTTTAAACTGCAACATTAACACCCCTCCTTCAGAGTGCAGGCACTGTACTTCCCATCTCCAGGACTCAAGTCCGGCCTGCCAGTTTCCCTGAATCCCTTCATAAATGTTACTTTGCTCACACTCCAACAGCACATCAAGTATTAAAAACCATTTGTCTCCATTCACTCCTATCAAACACGCTCACGCATGCCTGCTGGAAGTCCAAGCCCCTTGCACACAAAACCTCCTTTACCCCCTCT
Source organism: Cherax quadricarinatus (assembly GCF_038502225.1). Lineage (NCBI taxonomy): Eukaryota > Metazoa > Arthropoda > Malacostraca > Decapoda > Parastacidae > Cherax > Cherax quadricarinatus. The sequence goes on from NC_091316.1 coordinate 31,079, forward strand.
CTCCAACCTTTCCTAGGTCGACCCCTACCCCGCCTTCCTTCCACTACAGACTGATACACTCTTGAAGTCATTCTGTTTCGCTCCATTCTCTCTACATATCCGAACCACCTCAACAACCCTTCCTCAGCCCTCTGGACAACAGTTTTGGTAATCCTACACCTCCTCCTAATTTCCAAACTACGAATTCTCTGCATTATATTCACACCACACATTGCCCTCAGACATGACATCTCCACTGCCTCCAGCCTTCTCCTCGCTGCAACATTCATCACCCATGCTTCACACCCATATAAGAATGTTGGTAAAACTATACTCTCATACATTCCCCTCTTTGCCTCCAAGGACGAAGTTCTTTGTCTCCACAGACTCCTAAGTGCACCGCTCACCCTTTTCCCCTCATCAATTCTATGATTCACCTCATCTTTCATAGACCCATCCGCTGACACGTCCACTCCCAAATATCTGAATACATTCACCTCTTCCACACTCTCCCTCCAATCTGATAACCAATCTTTCATTACCTAATCTTTTTGTTATCCTCATAACCTTACTCTTTCCTGTATTCACTTTTAATTTTCTTCTTTTGCATACCCTACCAAATTCATCCACCAACCTCTGCAACTTCTCTTCAGAATCTCCCAAGAGCACAGTGTCATCAGCAAAGAGCAACTGTGACAACTCCCACTTTATGTGTGATTCTTTATCTTTTAACTCCATGCCTCTTGCCAAGACCCTCGCATTTACTTCTCTTACAACCCCATCTATAAATATATTAAACAACCACGGTGACATCACACATCCTTGTCTAAGGCCTACTTTTACTGGGAAATAATCTCCCTCTTTCCTACATACTCTAACTTGAGCCTCACTATCCTTGTAAAAACTCTTCACTGCTTTCAGTAACTGTTATTTTATATATACTCTGATAATTATACTTATGTATACCTGTACCTAAATAAACTTACACACTGTGCTGGCATGCAGGTGCACATGAAAATCAGTGTGTCTTATGTTTCGAGATACCATATTAGTTATGATAATAATGATGATGATAATCAGAAAGTCTCATTAAATGTCGTATATTACGGTAATATACACATTTTCATTAATCCATCTATGATATATTTTCAAAACTATATAATAAACACTATACATAACATATAAAGATGATGAATACAACCCACAGTAGAATAAACATAAATACGAGATGTGGTAGCCAGACGACTTGTACGAGTGATGTCATATTAGTAATAATAATAACACTCAATAATAATCACTGAGTCTCATTAAATGTCGTATATTATGTTAATATACACATTTTCATTAATCCATCTATGATGTTTTTTTTTTCAAAATTATATAATAAACACGATACACAGCATATAAAAATGATAAATACACCCCGCAGTAGAATAAATAAACATGAGATGTGGTAGCCAGACAACTTGTACGAGTGGCGGCAAGAATATCTTTTTCTCTAGTCCAACATAAGAGAAAATGTTACTGGGGGTAACTGTAGAAAATTGTTCCATTCATATGCCTTCACTCAGAGCGTCATTTCTTCTAAAAAAAAATGGTGTTAAATGAGAATGGAAGTGTTCCTCTTTATTTATTCTACCGTATCAACGTAGAGACAACTTGTACACAAACCAGACGTGTTTGCCTGGCTTGTTTACAAAACTGGCATTTGCCTGGTTTGTCTGCATAACTCCGCCAGTGTCCTCTCTCACGTACTCATTCTCTCTTCCTCTCATTTACTCGTTTTACATCATTTATTCACCCCTGGCCCTACATTAAGCCTACAAATATTTTAAGGTAAGTAATGAGTGAACTGTATATGCATTTTATCACTCTGGGATGCTTAAATGTCATAGAATACAGCAGACCCTTGGGTAACGATTTTAATCCGTTTCAGAGAGCTTGTCCTTAACCGATTTTATCGTTAGTCAAATTAATTTTCCCCATAAGAAATAATGGAAATCCAATTAATCCATTTCAGACACCCAAAAGTATTAAACAAAATAATTTTTTTACATGAAATATACATTTCCCTACACAGAAAACAATGATACATGTACAATAAACAATACTGAAATGACACTTACCTTTATTGTGGACTTGTTGATGAGTGATGAGATGGGACATAGTTTTTCTTGAACACACTGGGGCATGCAGGGAGTGTAGCAGGCATGCAGGGAATGTAGCAGGAATGCAGGGAGTGTAGCTGACATGCAGGGTGTAGCAGGCATGCAAGGAGTGTAGCTGAAATGCAGGGAGTGTAGCAGGCATGCAGGGAGTGTAGCAGGCATGCAGGGAGTGTAGCTGACATGCAGGGAGTGTTGCAGGCATGCAGGGAGTGTAGCTGATATGCAGGGGGTGTAGCAGGCATACAGGGAGTGTAGCAGGCATGAAGGGAGTATAGCAGGCATGCAGGGAGTGTAGCAGGCATGCTACACTCCCTGTAAGCATACTTTCACCTTTTGCAACAACAGTTTCCTTGATTGCCTTTCTGTTGGCCAAGATAGTAGCGATGGTTGATTGGGGTTTATTATACAACTGGGCCAGCTCGGAGGCATGCATTCCACTTTCGTACTTTTCAATTATCTCTTTCTTCTGTTTGATAGTATTTCTCACCCTTTTTACCACAGGGTTGGCACTGGAAGCTTTCTTTGGGCCCATGGTGGTTAATTTAGCAGTTACAAGCACTAAAAACAATGGAATAACACAAAACGTATCGCATGTATACGTGGAACCATCTGCAATGGCTTGTAAACAATGGCACACTGGCTGTACATAGTGGCCGGGCAGCTGCAGGCAGCCCAGGCTGTGCGGATGCGTTCGGGACAAATGTCCTTAACTGAGTTTCTCATCACTGGCTGAGCCAATATTTTTACGCAAAAACGCATCAGTATCCGATTTTATTGCTATCCGATAGCATCATTACCCAAGGGTCCACTGTATTATGCGTAGGTGGGTTGGCTTTGTATGGTAGCCTGGCTGGCTACCATACATACCACACTTGATTTCTTACAATAAATACTACACATCTCACCCTAGATTAAGACTACAAATATTTTAAGGTAAATAATGAGTGTACTATATGTGTATTTTACTTTTTTATTGTTTTTTAATGCCTAGTTTTATTGCTAACTTAATATATGTTAGTGTAAACTTGTTATCTTGTATTTATATGCATTTATAAGTGAAAAAAAAAAAGGTGTTCCACTTTACAGCAATAGCCTGGAACCTAACCTGCTGTATAATTGGGGCCCTACTATATATATATACTCAAAAAATTATACTTATGTGTACCTGTACCTAAATAAACTTACTGTGGTTGTGTGCAGGTACACATTAAAATCACTACTCTTAGTGATTTTAATGTCTTATTAGTCTTGAAGGTGCAATAATAATCACTCTTGAGGCATATTAAATGTCATATTTTACGTTAATACTAACATTTTCATTAATCCATCTATGATATTTTTTCAAAATTATACAATAAACACACTTTGTAACATATAAACATGATAAATACACCCCACAGTGGAATAAATTAACATAAATATGAGATGTTTTTCCAGTCTTGTCGAAGTGTTGGAAAGAATAATGTTTTCTATAGTTCAACACCAAAGATGTGTACACAATAGTATTAGTTGGGGTAACTGTAGAAAATTATTCCTTTCATATGCCTTCACTCAGAGCGTCATTCCTTCTAAAAATGGTGCTTTACATGAGAATGGGAGTGTTGCTCTTTATTCTGCTGTACCAACGTGGAGACAAATGTACACAATGTAAGGTATTATGGTATAAGTAACAAAAAGGCACAATACCATGACTGGAACAATACATAAATAACCCGCACAAAGGAGAGAGGAGCTTATGGTGATGTAACCTTTCCTACTACCTCTCTTTGCTGGCCTATATATACTCCCTCCTTCTCTCCTTTTTGTTAGTGTGACTTTGTAAATGGTCCAAGTCGGACCGAAATGTTGTCATAAGCTCCTGTCTTCTATGTGCACGTTGTGTATTATGGGATAAGCTTCACAAACATGGAAATGAACATGGATCAACCATAACCAGATGCATTCGTCTGCTTGTTTACAGACTCTGTGTCTCTGTCCTCTCTCATTTACTCGTTTGTCTCTCATTTATTTATTTATTTTTTATTTATTTAAAAATTTGAGCACACATACAGAGGTACAAAAAATACAGATAAGAGCAGCATGCCAAAGCCACTTATACTATGCATAGCATTACGGGCTGGCTTAAAATTAACTTAAGATTAACTAAGCAATGATGAAATCAGTGATAAAACTTTAATGTAAACAGTTTACTATAAAGCACAAGTGAGTATTACAAAGACAGGTCATATGGTTGTATGCATTGTTGTACATTCAGTAGAATGGAGTATTCTGTTAGGTAGTGTATTTAAAAAATAATAAAGTTAGATTGGGTTTTAGGTTTAACATTTATGTGATATAATTGTGAGAAACATTTAAGATATACAATTTATAAGGTTCAGTTATTCAGTATTTATTTGGTTTTGGGTGAGTAAGTGATCTTTGAGAAGAGACTTGAATTTATAAACAGGTAGTGTTTCTTTTATATTTACAGGTAATGAATTCCAGATTTTAGGGCCTTTTATGTGCATTGAGTTTTTGCATAGTGTGAGATGGACACGAGGAACATCAAAGAGTGATCTGTGCCTTGTGTTATGGTCATGTGTTCTGTTGAGGTTGGCAAGGAGATGTTTGAGGGGAGGGTTAATATCAGAGTTAAGTGTTCTATGTATGTAATAGGTGCAGTAATAAGTATGGATGTTTTGTATGGTGAGTAGGTTTAGTGTATTGAATATTGGTGGAGTGTGCTGCCTATAGTGAGAATTTGTTATCATTCTAACTGCAGCCTTTTGTTGGGTAATTAGTGGTCTGAGATGGTTACTTGTTGTTGAGCCCCATGCACAAATTCCATAGGTGAGATAGGGGTAAATAAGAGAGTGATATAGGGCCAGGAGGGCTGACTGTGGAGCATAGTACCGTATCTTCGATAGTATGCCTACAGTCTTGGAAATTTTCTTAGAAATTTGTTGTATATGTGTATGAAATTTGAGTCTATTATCAAGGTGGATTCCTAAGAATTTTCCCTCTGTTAGCTTTGTGATAGGTGATCCGTTTATCATTATGTTAAGAGGGACATCTGTAGCTCTGTTACCAAACTGAATAAAGTTGGTTTTGTCAATGTTTAGTGTAAGTTTGTTAGTCCACATCCAGGTAGATATTTTCTGTAATTCGGTATTTACAGTATTGGCTAGCGTGACTGGGCTCGGGTGGGAGAAGACGTATGTAGTGTCATCTGCAAATAGTGTGGGTTTGAGTAATTGTGAAGCATTTGGTAGGTCATTTATGTATAGGAGAAAGAGAAGAGGGCCAAGGACACTTCCCTGTGGGACACCAACTGTAATCGGTTGTGCAGAAGAGTTTGCCCCATTTGCATACACATATTGGCTTCTGTTGCTGAGGTATGACTTGAGGTAGTTAAGGGAGTGCCCTCTTATACCATAGTGTGACAATTTTACGTGGAGCAAGTCATGGTTAACTGTATCAAAAGCTTTACGTAAGTCAATGAAGATCCCCAGTGGGACTTCTTTTTTCTCTATTACAGTGTATATATGTTCTAGCATGTGTATAATAGCATCATTAGTATTTTTATTAGGCCTGAATCCAAATTGGCAGGGGTTGAGTATGTTTTGGGAGATAAGGTAGGAGTAGATTCGTTTATGAATTAATTTTTCGAAGATTTTTGAGAGAGGGTGTAAGTTGGATATTGGCCTATAGTTATTCAACTCTGTTTGGTCTCCTCCTTTGTGGATCGGGGTGACCCTTGCTATTTTGAGTACTGTAGGGAAGGTGGAGGATTCAATGGATTTGTTAGAGAGTGTTGCAATGATTGGTGATAGCACTTGTGACACTTTTTTGTATATAAAGGGTGGTAAGGTATTTAAATCTCCTGCCTTGTTTTTTAGTATGTTGATAATAAGGGAGACTTCGTATGGGTTAGTCGGAGCTAGGAACAGTGTGTTCGGGTAGTTGCCGGTGAGGTAGTCATTTGGTGGGGTATCTGAGCTTGGGATATATTAGTTTTATATCTTTTACTCACCTCTCACCCTAACTTAAGACTACAAATATTTTAAGTAATTTATCTATTTATTTTATTTTTTATTTGGACATATACATAGTTGTACAAAGAAATATAGTGATTGGGTGTACATGCCTAAAGCCCCTTGTATGCAGAGTATTATGGGCAGGCTTAAAATTAACTTAAGATTAACTAAGCAATGATATATTCAGTGGTAAAAATTACAGTAAACAAATTACAACATGAAGTACAAATGAGTATTTCAAATAAGAAGCATTAAAGTTGTACAAATTTGTAGCATAACAACGTATAATATAATCGAATCAGATCAAGTAAAATCAATGATTTGTAGTGCAGAAACAGGTCATATGGTCATTAGATGAGTTACTGTGCATTCAAGAGAATGGAGTATTCTATTAGGTAATGTAATTAAAAAAAAACATAGTTTGATAGGGTCACAGGTTATACATTTATGAAATTCAGTTATTCAGTATTTATTTAGTTGTGGATGAGTAAGTAGTTTTTAAGAAAAGTCTTGAATTGATAAACAGACAGTATTTCTTTTATATTCACAGGTAATGAGTGTACTGTGTGTGTATTTTACTTTTTTATTGTTTTTAATGCCTAGTTCTATTGCTAACTTAATATATGTTAGTGTAATCTTGTCATCTGGCATTTATAAGTGGAAAAAATGGCATTCTGGTTTCCGGCAATATCCACTTTCTGGTGGTAGCCTGGAACCTAACCTGCCATATAAGTGGGGCCCAGTTGTACAATAATTGTTATTTTTAACCTGGTGGCCATTTCCTGCCAAGGCAGGGTAACCCAAAGATAAAATTATATTCACTTTCATTAACTAAATTGGTATCTATCCCATGGGGAGAGTAAGCTATAAGATTTTTTCCCCAGTAAACCATGTGTAGTAAAAGGTGACTAAAATGCCAGGAGCAAGGGGCTAGTAACTGCTTCATCTGCAGTCAATTAGTAAAAAGTCAAAGAAATTTTTCATTTAGATTATTGTAAATATGAAAATACAGAGGAACATCGGCCTACGAATGCCCCACCATGCAAATTTTTCAGGATACAAACAGTCACTCGATCGATTTTTCACTTCTGGATACCAACGAAATTTCAGGATGCAAACTTCCCCCTCAAGGGAATCTCCTTGGTGAGGGGCTCTTGATCAAGGGAATTGGATCTGTGCTCCACTTCCCTAAATTAATAACAATAATAATAGTAATAATTATTATTATTATAATTATTTTTTTTTTATTATCACACTGGCCGATTCCCACCAAGGCAGGGTGGCCCGAAAAAGAAAAACTTTCACCATCATTCACTCCATCACTGTCTTGCCAGAAGGGTGCTTTACACTACAGTTTTTGAACTGCAACATTAACACCCCTCCTTCAGAGTGCAGGCACTATACTTCCCATCTCCAGGACTCAAGTCCGGCCTGCCGGTTTCCCTGTACCCCTTCATAAATGTTACTTTGCTCACACTCCAACAGCACGTCAAGTATTAAAAACCATTTGTCTCCATTCACTCCTATCAAACACGCTCACACATGAACATCAAAATGGTATAAAATACCGACAGGTTGGTAGGTAAGACACAAAGGCAACAGTTAGGCAACTTTATTCCGAAACGTTTCGCCTACACAATAGGCTTCTTCAGTCGAATACAGAAAGTAGGCAGGAACAGTAGAGATGTGAAGACGATGTAATCAGTCCATCACCCTTGAAGTCGTAGAATTTGAGGTTGTCAGTCCCTCAGCCTGGAGAGTTCAGTTCCATAGTCAGGAACTATCTGAAGATCAAGCGACAGTGCGGAGACTTAAATACTGTCGGAAGGAGAGGTGCATAGTAGTAGTAGTAGTGACCTATCAGTTGCTACATTCTCACTACTACTACTACTACTATGCACCTCTCCTTCCGACAGTATTTAAGTCTCCGCACTGTCGCTTGATCTTCAGATAGTTCCTGACTATGGAACTGAACTCTCCAGGCTGAGGGACTGACAACCTCAAATTCTACGACTTCAAGGGTGATGGACTGATTACATCGTCTTCACATCTCTACTGTTCCTGCCTACTTTCTGTATTCGACTGAAGAAGCCTATTGTGTAGGCGAAACGTTTCGGAATAAAGTTGCCTAACTGTTGCCTTTGTGTCTTACCTACCAACGCTCACACATGCCTGCTGGAAGTCCAAGCCCCTCGCACACAAAACCTCCTTTACCCCCTCCCTCCAACCTTTCCTAGGCCGACCCCTACCCCACCTTCCTTCCACTACAGACTGATACACTCTTGAAGTCACTCTGTTTCGCTCCATTCTCTCTACATGCCCGAACCACCTCAACAACCCTTCCTCAGCCCTCTGGACAACAGTTTTGGTAATCCCGCACCTCCTCCTAACTTCCAAACTACGAATTCTCTGCATTATATTCACACCACACATTGCCCTCAGACATGACATCTCCACTGCCTCCAGCCTTCTCCTCGCTGCAACATTCATCACCCATGCTTCACACCCATATAAGAGCGTTGGTAAAACTATACTCTCATACATTCCCCTCTTTGCCTCCAAGGACAAAGTTCTTTGTCTCCACAGACTCCTAAGTGCACCACTCACCCTTTTCCCCTCATCAATTGTATGATTCACCTCATCTTTCATAGACCCATCCACTGACACGTCCACTCCCAAATATCTGAATACAGTGGACCCCCGGTTAACGATTTTAATCCGTGCAAGAGGGCTCATCGTTATGCGAAATAATCGTTATGCGAATGAATTTTCCCCATAAGAAATAATGGAAATAAAATTAATCCGTGCAAGACGCCCAAAAGTATGAAAAAAAATTTTTTTTACCACATGAAATGTTAATTTTAATACACACAAACTGAAAAAGGCATGCACAATTAAATGACACTTACTTTTATTGAAGATCTGGTGATGATTGATGGGATGGGAGGAGGGGAGAGAGTGTGTTAGTGTTTAGAAGGGGAATCCCCTTCCATTAGGACTTGAGGTAGTAAGTCCTTTTCTGGGGTTACTTCCCTTCTTCTTTTAATGCCACTAGGGCCAGCTTCAGAGTCACTGGACTTCTTTCGCACAAGATATCTGTCCATAGTGGCCTGTACCTCTCGTTCCTTTATGACTTCCCTAAAGTGTTTCACAACATTGTCAGTGTACAGGTTGCCAACACGGCTTGCAATAGCTGTGTGAGGGTGATTTTCATCCATGAAGGTTTGCACTTCAAGCCACTTAGCACAGATTTCCTTTATCTTTGTAGTAGGCAACTTCTTCAATTTCTCTCTCCCCTCCTCTGAACCAGTTTCCTCAGGTCTGGCCTCTTGCTCTTGAAGTTGATCTATCAGCTCATCAGTGGTTAGTTCTTCATTGTCCTCCTCCACCAACTCTTCCACATCCTCCCCACTAACCTCCAACCCCAAGGACTTTCCCAATGCCACAATGGATTCCTCAACTGGCATAATCATCTCAGGGTTAGCCTCAAACCCTTCAAAATCCCTTTTGTCTACACATTCTGGCCACAGTTTCTTCCAAGCAGAGTTCAAGGTCCTCTTTGTCACTTCCTCCCAAGCCTTACCTATAAGGTTTACACAATTGAGGATATTAAAGTGATCTCTCCAAAACTCTCTTAGAGTCAGTTGAGTTTCTGAGGTCATTACAAAGCACCTTTCAAACAGAGCTTTTGTGTACAGTTTCTTGAAGTTGGAAATAACCTGCTGGTCCATGGGCTGCAGGAGAGGAGTGGTATTAGGAGGCAAAAACTTCACCTTAATGAAGCTCATGTCCCCATAAAGTCGCTCTGCCACGTCTGTAGGATGACCAGGGGCATTGTCTAACACCAGGAGGCACTTAAGTTCTAATTTCTTTTCAGTTAGGTAATTCTTCACATTGGGGGCAAATGCATGGTGTAACCAGTTATAGAAAAATTCCCTAGTGACCCATGCCTTACTGTTTGCCCTCCACAGCACACACAAATTATCCTTGAGGACATTCTTTTGCCTGAACGCTCTGGGAGTTTCAGAGTGATACACTAATAAAGGCTTCACTTTGCAATCACCAGTAGCATTGGCACACATCAACAAAGTAAGCCTGTCTTTCATAGGCTTATGTCCTGGGAGTGCCTTTTCCTCCTGAGTAATGTAGGTCCTGCTTGGCATTTTCTTCCAGAACAGGCCTGTTTCATCACAATTAAACACTTGTTCAGGTTTCAGTCCTTCAGTTTCTATGTACTCCTTGAATTCCTGCACATATTTTTCAGCCGCTTTGTGGTCCGAACTGGCAGCCTCACCATGCCTTATCACACTATGGATGCCACTACGCTTCTTAAATCTCTCAAACCAACCTTTGCTGGCCTTAAATTCACTCACATCATCACTAGTTGCAGGCATTTTTTTAATTAAATCGTCATGCAACTTCCTAGCCTTTTCACATATGATCGCTTGAGAGACGCTATCTCCTGCTATCTGTTTTTCATTTATCCACACCAATAAGAGTCTCTCAACATCTTCCATCAATTGCGATCTTTGTTTCGAAAACACAGTTGAACCTTTGGCAAGAACAGCTTCCTTGATTGTCTTTCTGGTGCCCACAATAGTAGCGATGGTTGATTGGGGTTTCTTGTACAGCTTGACTAGGTCGGCTATACGCACTCCACTTTCATACTTATCAATTATCTCTTTCTTCATCTCTATAGTAATTCTTACCCTTTGAGGTGTAGGGTTGGCACTAGAAGCTTTCTTGGGGCCCATGGTCACTTATTTTCCAGAAACAGCACCGAAAATACTGTAATAATACGAAATATTCCGAGTGTATGCTTGGATGTTACCGCGGAGGCTGGCTGGTAAACAATGGGACGGAGCGGCACATGTGAGGCTGGCTGAGGGCACATTGGACGCGTCTCGGACGAAAATCGGTATGCGGGTTTTTAATCGGTATGCGCGGCAAAAATTTTGCGATAAAAGTAATCGTTATGCGGAAAAATCGCTATGCGATGCCATCGTTATGCGGGGGTCCACTGTACATTCACCTCCTCCATACTCTCTCCCTCCAATCTGATATCCAATCTTTCATCACCTAATCTTTTTGTTATCCTCATAATCTTACTCTTTCCTGTATTCACTTTTAATTTTCTTCTTTTACACACCCTACCAAATTCATCCACCAATCTCTGCAACTTCTCTTCAGAATCTCCCAAGAGCACAGTGTCATCAGCAAAAAGTAACTGTGACAACTCCCACTTTATGTTTGATTCTTTATCTTTTAACTCCACGCCTCTTGCCAAGACCCTCGCATTTACTTCTCTTACAACCCCATCTATAAATATATTAAACAACCATGGTGACATCACACATCCTTGTCTAAGGCCTACTTTTACTGGGAAATAATTTCCCTCTTTCCTACATACTCTAACTTGAGCCTCACTATCCTTGTAAAAACTCTTCACTGCTTTCAGTAACCTACCTCCTACACCATACACCTGTAACATCTGCCACATTGCCCCCCTATCCACCCTGTCATACGCCTTTTCCAAATCCATAAATGCCACTAATAATACTAATAATAATAATAATAATAATACACTGCAGCAGGCCTGTTGGCCCATACTAGGTAGGTACTTCACAATCCATCCAACTAACAGAATATTTGCCCAACTCAATTTTCAATGCTACCCAAGCAATAAGCTTTGATAATTCTATTTACTCATGTGCAAGTCCCACTCACATCCAACCCCTCTCACTCATGTATTTATCCTACACAAATTTGAAGCTACCCAAGGTTTTAGCCTCAATAACCATACTAGGCAGATTGTTCCACCCATCAACATAAGAAAGGAGGAACACTGCAGCAGGCCTGTTGGCCCATACTTGGCTTTAATTATTATATTTACTCACGTCCAAGTCCCACTCAAATCCAACCTCTCTCACTCATGTATTTATCCAACCTAAATTTGAAACTACCCAAGGTTTTAGCTTCAATAGAACCTTAAGTAGCTTTACAGAGAGATTGGACAAATATATGAGTGGGAGGGGCTGGGTATTATTGGTGTCATGGGTACATAATAACGTAAGCAAGGAGAAACACTGCAGTAGGCCTGTTGGCCCATACTAGGCAGGTCCTTCACAGATCCAACACACTAACAGAATAAACGTACCCAAGCAATAAGTGTTGACAGTTCTATTTACTCATCTTGACTGTGTGCTAGTGGAGTTACTGGAAGCTGACATTGAAGAAATGCTGAACATTCCTTGAGTGATGGTGAAATTAGATGAATTGTGATATATAAATAAGCCATACAGTTGATATTAGCATCATATTGAAGTATTTTGTTGTGCCTCCTGAGAGCAGGAATTCCGCTGGAACAGATTAATGCAATTTCATGAAAATAAATGGTATAAAATACCGACACAATGGAAACATAAACACATATGCAGTTTAATGTGATCCTTTATTGACAACGTTTCGCCCACACAGTGGGCTTTTTCAAGTCACAAACAGATCTACCTGGGGTGGAAGGTACGTGAGTATTTATAGTCAAGTTCAGAATGTTGAGGTCAGGTGGAGAATGCTGCATCTGATGATCTACCAGGTGGGGTTATAGAGTCTAAAACTTGGGTAGCTTGGCAGGGGTATTGGACAAGTTGTGAGCAGACCTTCTGCAGTGTTCTATGTTCTTATGTGGGATAGCGATGAAGAAGTTTCTTGGCAAGTGGTTCAGCTATGTTACAGAAGCCATTGTTTTGGTTGAAATTGTTGGTTATAGAGATGATAGATGGTTATAGAGATAAGCGATGATTCCAGGATTCTTCGGTATTGAGTGTTGTCTTCTGTGGCGATAAGTCTTGAGTTTCTGTAGTTAATTAAATGGTTGTGTGAATTGCGATGTTGTACACAGGCATTCCTTGTATCATCAGTCCTGCTTGCGTATTGGTGTTCTGAAATACGTGTTTGGAGGTCTCTTGATGTTTCACCCACGTATAATTTGTTGCAGTCATTACAAGGGATTATGTATACCCCTGCAGAGGATGGAAGCTTGTCCTGTCTACTACTGGTGATGTCCTTGATGGTCGTGGTTGTGGAGGTAGATACTTGGAATGATGTATTGGAAAATATGTTGGAAACATGTTTGGCAATGGAGTTGGTGGGGAGGACTATGTATCTCTTCTCGGCAGTGTCTTCTCTGGGTGTGTTGAAGATGTTTAATGCCTGCCGTCTGCAGTCTCTGATGAAGTGACGAAGATAGTGGAGTTTAGAAAATACTTGTTCAATTATAGTGCATTCTTCCTCAAGGAACTCATTGCTGCAGATTCTGAGTGCGCGCAGGAAGAAGCCTATAATTACACCACGTTTAGTTTTGGTGTCGTGGTGAGAGTAGAAGTGGAGAAGATCGTTTTGGTTGGTTGGTTTTCGATAGACTTTAAAACGAAGTTCATGGTCAGTTTTGCAGAGAACATCAAGGAAAGGAAGAGTGTTGTTAGGTAAGACACATATGCAACAGTTAGGTATCTTTATTTCGAAACGTTTCGCCTACACAGTAGGCTTCTTCAGTCGAGTACAGGAAAGTTGATAGAAGCAGAAGAGACTTGAAGACGATGTAATCAGTCCATCACCCTTAAAGTTTTGAGGTGGTCAGTCCCTCAGTCTGGAGAGAGCATTGTTCAAAAGTCTGAAACAATATGGAGAGGGACCTGACCTCCCAACATCTGCGTTCTACTAGTGACCTATGTCTCACCTCATGGCGCTATATAAGGCTCCATCCTGTCACTTCAACTCCATATTGTTTCAGACTTTTGAACAATGCTCTCTCCAGACTGAGGGACTGACCACCTCAAAACTTTAAGGGTGATGGACTGATTACATCGTCTTCAAGTCTCTTCTGCTTCCATCAACTTTTCTGTACTCGACTGAAGAAGCCTACTGTGTAGGCGAAACGTTTCGAAATAAAGATACCTAACTGTTGCATATGTGTCTTACCTAACAACCTGTCGGTATTTTATACCACTTTAATGTTCAGGAAGAGTGTTGTCGACTTCTTCTTCAAGTGTGAACTGGATTGAGGGCTCGACCTGGTTGAGCTTGTCTTGGAGAGCTTGAACGTTGAAGTGCCTGGGAGTTATGAGGAGAATGTCGTCAACATAACGAAGCCAGGTGACAGTCGAAGGAATAATGGTGGAGAAACGCTCAGCTTCCAGATGTTCCATGTATAAGTTCACCAGGATGGCACTGAGTGGCGAGCCCATGGGTAGACCAAAAGTCTGTTGAAAGAGGTGATTTTTGAAAGAGAAACACGTAAAGCTGGCACGTAGTTCAACGAGGTCGATGAAATCACTGGCTGGAATAGGAAGATCAAGTGAATCATCAATTTTTCTGCGCAAGAGACTGATGGCTTGTGTAGTAGGTACTTTGGTGAATAGGGAAGTTACGTCAAGGCTGGAAAGTTTCTTGTTTCTGATGTTGATGTTGCGAATGCGATTGAGAAGATCACCCGAGTGTTTGAGATGTGCTGGACTGATAGTGCCCAAGAGTTTGGAGAGGTGTTTTACGAGAATTCCTGAGAGTTGGTGGGGAGCACTGCCTATTCCCTATGAACTTCGTTTTAAAGTCTATCGAAAACCAACCAACCAAAACGATCTTCTCCACTTCTACTCTCACCATGACACCAAAACTAAAAGTGGTGTAATTATAGGCTTCTTCCTGCGCGCACTCAGAATCTGCAGCTATGAGTTCCTTGAGGAAGAATGCACTATAATTGAACAAGTATTTTCTAAGCTCCACTATCCTCGTCACTTCATCAGAGACTGCAGACGGCGGGCATTAAACATCTTCAACACACCCAGAGAAGACACTGCCGAGAAGAGATACATAGTCCTCCCCACCAACTCCATTGCCAAACATGTTTCCAACATATTTTCCGATACATCATTCCAAGTATCTACCTCCACAACCACGACCATCAAGGATATCACCAGTAGTAGACAGGGGTATACATAATCCCTTGTAATGACTGCAACAAATTATACGTGGGCGAAACATCAAGAGACCTCCAAACACGTATTTCAGAACACCAATACGCAAGCAGGACTGATGATACAAGGAATGCCTGTGTACAACATCACAATTCACACAGCCATTTAATTAACTACAGAAACTCAGGACTTATCGCCACAGAAGACAACACTCAATACCGAAGAATCCTGGAATCATCGCTTATCTCTATAACCAACAATTTCAACCAAAACAATGGCTTCTATAACATAGCTGAACCACTTGCCAAGAAACTTCTTCATCGCTATCCCACATAAGAACATAGAACACTGCAGAAGGTCTGCTCACAACTTGTCCAATACCCTTGCCAAGCTACCCAAGTTTTAGACTCTATAACCCCACTCGGTAGATCATCAGATGCAGCATTCTCCACCTGACCTCAACATTCTGAACTTGACAATAAATACTCACGTACCTTCCACCCCAGGTAGATCTGTTTGTCACTTGAAAAAGCCCACTGTGTGGGCAAAACATTGTCAATAAAGGATCACATTAAGGTTATGAGGATAAAAAGATTAGGTGATGAAAGATTGAATATCAGATTGGAGGGAGAGAGTATGGAGGAGGTGAACGTATTCAGATATTTGGGAGTGGACGTGTCAGCGGATGGGTCTATGAAAGATGAGGTGAATCATAGAATTGATGAGGGAAAAAGAGTGAGTGGTGCACTTAGGAGTCTGTGGAGACAAAGAACTTTGTCCTTGGAGGCAAAGAGGGGAATGTATGAGAGTATAGTTTTACCAACGCTCTTATATGGGTGTGAAGCGTGGGTGATGAATGTTGCAGCGAGGAGAAGGCTGGAGGCAGTGGAGATGTCATGTCTGAGGGCAATGTGTGGTGTGAATATAATGCAGAGAATTCGTAGTTTGGAAGTTAGGAGGAGGTGCGGGATTACCAAAACTGTTGTCCAGAGGGCTGAGGAAGGGTTGTTGAGGTGGTTCGGACATGTAGAGAGAATGGAGCGAAACAGAATGACTTCAAGAGTGTATCAGTCTGTAGTGGAAGGAAGGCGGGGTAGGGGTCGGCCTAGGAAGGGTTGGAGGGAGGGGGTAAAGGAGGTTTTGTGTGCGAGGGGCTTGGACTTCCAGCAGGCATGCGTGAGCGTGTTTGATAGGAGTGAATGGAGACAAATGGTTTTTAACCCTTTGAGGGTTTTGGTCGTACTAGTACGTTTTACCCGTAGGGGTTTTTGACGTACTAGTACTCATAAATTCTAGCGGCCTCAAATCTAGTGGGAGAAAGCTGGTAGGCCTTCATGTGAAAGAATGGGTCTATGTGGTCAGTGTGCACAGTCTAAAAAAAATCCTGCAGCACACAGTGCATAATGAGAAAAAAAAAAACTTTGACCATTTTTTTTTAATAAATCAGCGACTTTGCAGTGTATTTTCGTATGGTATTTATTGTTGTATTCTAGTTTTCTTGGTCTCATTTTATAGAATGGAAGACATATTACAGAAATTGAGATGATTTTGACTGGTTTTACAATGAAAGGTGCCTTGAAATTGAGCTCAAAGTAGCAGAAATGTTCGATTTTTACCAAACTTCAAAAGTAAACAAATCGTGCCAAGCGTGCAATACACGTCAACTGGTGAGTCTAATATTCTTTTACAAGTGCACCAATAATATTTATACCATTTTTTACACTAATGCAGTAGTCTGCATAACAGTAAATCTTATATTTTTTGTGAGAATAAAAATTCAAAGTGGAAAGCAAAAGGATATAAGAGGGCCCTTGAGACGTGACTAATGACTAGAGGAAATGTCATTTTAGTGCCAGGAATGTCTTTCTTGTTTATTCTGGACCCTATTCGGAAATTGGCATCTTTTGAAATTTGTGTGAAATTGGCAAAATTGCTAAATTCTGACCACTGTACTGGATAGTTGAATTTATAAATGGGTGGTTTCTTGCACCCATTCGATAGAAAAAATAGAGTTCTAGCGAAATATTCATGTTTTTTGTCGACTAGTACAGGGAAATTGGCCGAAAATGGGGCTCAAAGTGGGCAAAATACCGATGCGTAAATATCCCCGAGACCGCTAACTTTGCGAGAGCATAATTCCGTAAGTTTTCTATCAAATTTCAAACTTTTGGTGTCTTTATGATCGGGAAAAGATTCTCTATCTTTTCATAAGAGAAAATAATTTTTTTTTTTTTTTAAATTTGGCCGACCCTGAGAACGAGTTTCGGAGAGGGCCTGTCGACCCTCAAAGGGTTAATACTTGATGTGCTGTTGGAGTGTGAGCAAAGTAACATTTATGAAGGGATTCAGGGAAACCGGCAGGCCGGACTTGAGTCCTGGAGATGGGAAGTACAGTGCCTGCACTCTGAAGGAGGGGTGTTAATGTTGCAGTTTCAAAACTGTAGTGTAAAGCACCCTTCTGGCAAGACAGTGATGGAGTGAATGATGGTGAAAGTTTTTCTTTTTCGGGCCACCCTGCCTTGGTGGGAATCGGCCGGTGTGATAATAAAATATAAATAAAATTAAACTGCATATGTGTTTATGTTTCCAATGCAATTTCAGTTAATTTAGATGAGGAAAATTGACTAAGCATATGAACAAATCAGGATACAAACAAGGTCATGGAACTGATTAAATTTGTAAACCAAGGTTCCACTGTACATTACTATTAACTGTCTTCTCATTTTATAGTTCATAATCCCCTTCAAGGGGTGAGTCCCTTGGCATGGCAAAAAAGGTGCTTGATCTGAGGAATTAGACCTGTCTCCTTCCTCAGATAAAATCTAAATACCATCCACCTCTGCCCTCCTTTCCCTTTGGCCTCTTTATTTAGGTATGTTTTTTACCTTCTGAATTTCAGCTCATTTGCAGATGACACTAAAATAAGCATGAAAGTTACTACGGTAGAGGACACTGAAAAATTACAGGAAGACATAAGCAGGGTTTTCCAGTGGGCAGTGTAGAACAACATGACGTTCAATGGTGATAAGTTCCAGCTGCTTAGGTAAGGAAAGAATGAAGAACTCAAAAGGAACACTATATACAAAACTCAAGAGGGTCACCAAATAGAATGAAAGGAACACATAAAAGACCTGGGAATAATTATGTCAGCCGACCTTTCTTTTGAAGATCATAACAAGACAAAGATCATGACAGCCAGAAAGATGATGGGGTGGGTATTGAGAACTTTCAAAACAAAGGAAATAACGCCGATGGTGACACTCTTCAAATCACTAGTGCTCCCTCACTTAGAATACTGCTAAGTGCTGACGGCCCTGTTCACAGCAGGAGAAATATTGGAGCTGGAACAAATACAAAGATTGTTTACGGCTCACACTGAGCCAGTAAAGCACCTAAGCTACTGGGAATGCCTTCAAGTCTTGAACAAGTACTCACTGGAGTGGAGGGGAGAGAGAGAGATACATGATAATATATACCTGGAAAGTACTCAAGGGCCTGGTCCCAACTCTGCACACTGCCATAACAACATACTGGAGTGAGAGATATGGGAGGAAGTGTAAAATAAATCCAGTGAGGAGCAGGGGTGTAGTGGGGACAATAAGGGAACACTGTATCAACATCCTGGGTCCCAGACTATTCAACATCTTACCAGAAGATATCAGAAACACAGCTGGAACAAGTGTAGAAGCCTTCAAGAGGAAACTGGACAAGTATCTTCACCAGGTGCGAGATCAACCAGGCTGAATATGTGGGGCAGCGGGCCTCCAGCAGCAACAGCCTGGTTGACCAGGCAAATACCAGACAAGCCTGGCCCATAGCTGAGCTCAGAGAGTAAAGAGAGACTCGAAACTCTTCAAAGATAAAGGTAGAAGGAAAGGAATACATGTAGTTATTTTCCCCATTCCATCATGAACTTTGTCTAGGAATGTGCTGGGTTGCCCTCCAAGGTCATAGTGGGTGGCCATGTGTGTTCTTTGATGCAGGAAGTATTCCTGAAGACTTGCATTTCAGCTCTGGGTGGTGGCAGCCAAAGGGGTATGACTCATAAGTAACCGAAATTGCCATCTCTTGTGGGCTAAGCCTGGCTTGGGTGATTCTAGGTGTCATTCTGGTGCATTGGGAACCCTGTATACATGATAGTAGGGGGCAGTTTCCATACATCAGCAACATTACTGCCTACACTAAAGGTGATCGAAGACCAGGAGGTATAAGGTTTCTGTTTTGACCAGGAGGGATATAAGGTTTCATTTTTGTTTCTCCATGGAGCTGTTGCTCTTCTCTCTTTTTAATAAAAATAAAAAACATTACCTTGCATACATTCCAAATCACACAAAACCATTAAAATCACTTGCCTTCATTTCTAACACACTTACACAGTCTGCTGGATGTCCAAGCCCCCATCATATACGAAGGAATTCAGGGAAACTGGTTAGCCGGTTTTGAGTCTGGAGATAGGAAGTACAGTGGAACCTTGGTTTTTGTTTGCCCTGGGTTTCATCGAATTTAGTTTTTAACTTTTTTCCTCAAAATTTTGTCCCAGTTTTCATTCATCACCTCGGTTTTCGTTGCGTTGACAGTGGTCCGCCATACTGAATGTGTCCGCCCACACCCACACAAAGCATCTCATGCTTTCTGAGTCCGTCTGGCTTTGTTTCTTGTTGGTAGAGGATGGTAGTGATAGTGGTAGAGGGTGGTAGTGAGGGTGGTAGTGAGGGTGGTAGTGATGGTGGTAGTGATGGTGATTTTATAGGTGATTTTAACCCTTTTGGTGTCGGTCCCATTGTACTATGGCTTTGAAGAAAGGGTCGATCACATGCCTTGAACTCAGCTCACTTAGATAAGCTGTGAGCAGTAAATCTGGGCCTAGAATGGGTCTGTGTGGTAAGTGTGCACCATATAAAAAATCCTGCAGCACTCAGTGCATAATGAGAAAAGCAATTGTGACCGTGTTTTTGGTCTAAAACAGCGACTTTGTAGTGTATTATTGTATAGTTTTTATGGTTGTATTCTCAGTTTTATTTGATAGAATGAAAGATATATTATAGAAATAGAGATGATTTTGATTGGTTTTGGGACTGAAAGTAACTTGAAACTGAGCTAAAATAGTGGAAATGTTTGACTTTTGCCAATATTCCAGAGTATACAAATGACGTCACTTGTCCAATAACATGTCCCACTGACCAATCTAATATGCATTTAAGAATGCACTGACATTATTCATACAATTATTACAATAATGCAGTAGTCTGCATAAGGTAAATCTTCTATTTTTTGTGTGAATAAAAATTCAAAATGGAAAGCAAGTGTAATGTAAAAGGGGCCTGGAGATGTGACTAAGAAACAGAGAAAATATTTTAATGCCAGGAATGTTTTTATTCTGGACCCTGTTTTGAAATTATTATTTCTTGAATTCTGTGTGAATTTGGCCAAATTACCAACCTTTAATTACTGGGTAGTTTAACCGCTCGACCCTCTCCTAAACTTGTCCTCAGGGTTGAAAATTTTTGAAAAAAATAAAAATAATTTTTTCTTAACAATGGATAGAGAATCTTTTCCCAATCATAATGACACCAAAAGTATGAAATTTGATGGAAAACTTACAGAATTATGCTCTCGCAAAGTTAGCAGTGTCGACGATGTTTACACATCGGTGATTTCGCCCAATTTGAGCCCCATTTTCGGCCAATTCCAATGCACCAGTCGACAAAACTCAGCTATTTCGTTAGAACTCCATTTGTTCTATTAAATGACTTGAGTCCTGGAAATGGGAAGTACAATGCCTGCACTTTAAAGGAGGGGTTTGGGATATTGGCAGTTTGGAGGGATATGTTGTGTATCTTTATATGTGTATGCTTCTAGACTGTTGTATTCTGAGCACCTCTGCAAAAACAGTGATAATGTGCGAGTGTGGTGAAAGTGTTGAATGATGATGAAAGTATTTTCTTTTTGGGGATTTTCTTTCTTTTTTGGGTCACCCTGCCTCGGTGGGAGACGGCCGACTTGTTGAAAAAAAAAAAAAAAAAAAAAAAAGAAACAAGCCAATTACTGATTTCAACTATCCAATAAAGTGGTCAGAAATTGGCAATTTTGCCAATTTCACACAGATTTCAGAAGATGCCAATTTCAAAATAGGGTCCAGAATAAACAAGACAGACATTCCTGGCACTAAAATAACATTTTCTCTGTTCATTAGTCACATCCCCAGGCCCCTCTTACATTTCTTTTGCTTTCCACTTTGAACTTTTATTCTCACAAAAAATAGATTTACTGTTATACAGACTACTGCATTAGTGTAAAAATGGTATAAATAATATCAGCACATTTGTGAAAGAATATTAGACTTGCCAATTGATGTGTATTGGATGCATGGCATGATTTGTTTACTTTTGAACATTGGAAAAATCGAACATTTCTGCTACTTTGAGCTCAATTTCAAGGTACTTTTCATTGTGAAACCAATCAAAATCATCTCAATTTCTGTAATATGTCCTCCATTCTATAAAATGACACCAAGAAAATGAGAATATATCCATAAATACCACATGAAAATACACTGCAAAGTTGCTGTTTTAAACAAAAAACATGGTCGGAGGTTTTCTTTTCTCATTATGCACTGTGTGCTGCAGGATTTTTTTTTTATATTGTGCACACTGACCACGCAGACCCATTCTTTCATATGTAGGCCTACCAGCTTTCACTAGAATTGAAGGTGCTAGAATTTACCCGTACTAGTATGGCACCAACCCTGGCGTGCAAGCCGTATTAGTATGACACCGACCCTGAAAGTGTTAAATAGTTGAATGGGCAGTTTCTTGTACTCAGTCAATAGAATGGAAGACATACTAGTGAAATGGCTAGGAATTTGATCAACAATAGCATAGAATTGGCCTAAAATCGGACTCAAAATAGACAAAATCGCTGATGTGTAAACATCACTGACACAGCAAAATTCACAAAAGTGTAATTTTGTCAGTTTTACTTCAAATTTTGTACTTTGTTATATTACCCTCAGAAAAAGCTTATCTTTTTTTTTTTCGACCCTGAGAGCAAGTCTGAGAGCAGGGGTCATGACCTTGAAAGGGTTAATGCTTATCATTTGCTCTGAGGAAGATTTCATTGTGTCTCGTGTGGACCAATTGAAGACTTTTCATTTCTCTTTCTCTACATGTCTTAAACACATAAGAACATAAGAAAGGAGGAACACTGCAGGAGGCCTGCTGGCCCATACTAGGTAGGTCCTTTACAATTCATCCCACTAACAAAACATTTGCCCAACCCAATTTTCAATGCCACCCAAGAAATAAGCTCTGATGTGAAAGTCCCACTCAAATCCAACCCCTCCCACTCATGTACTTATCCAACCTAGATTTGAAACTACCCAAAGTCCCAGCCTCAATAACCCAACTAGGTAGACTGTTCCACTCATCAACTACCCTATTTCCAAACCAATACATTCCTATGTCCTTTCTAAATCTAATCTTTAGATCTTCACACTTGTACTTTTTTTTTCAGTACAGATCTCCCTATAGTGTTAGATTTGTACCTGAACTTCATGACATTGATATATTTGTTTTCATTATTTCTTCTTCTCACTCCCCTTGTTGCTCCTGTTGGCAGTTGAAATGTGTGAATTGGGTGCTTTATGCATGCCATGCCTCTTTTCCCGATTTTCTCCTGTTTCATATTCTAGTGAGTGTTTCAATTTTTTTTTTTTTTACCATCTTTGTTTTTGCTTGAGCATCAAATGGAATTCCCCGAACCTAGCAAGAGGCTGAGCTATGGTGTAGAAGCTTTGTACTGCTTGACAATCAATCTTTACTGAGCACTTCCACTCTCATTTGCATGCTACTGCAATGTACATTGTTGGTTTTAAAACCCCTGATGGTGTCAGGTTTGCAGCTGTTTTTCTGGAGAGAATAATCCAAGGTTATTTACTAAAATAAATCATTGTTTTCTGGTAAGCATATTTTTTTGTTGTTGGATTCCTGGACACATAAATGTTTGGGGCAATGAACACGTGACTCAGCCGCTTGGTCAGATATTCATGGCCTCCCAATTTCCCACACTGGAAACAATGTTGGTCAGAGTTGGGACACAACAAATTGTTTGCTGTGAAACCATGTTTAAGATTCTGGCCATCTTCTAAATCCTAGTCATGTAAATTAAAGAGGGACCCCCAATGGAAATAAGTCACATTGTTGAACTATGTTAAAGCCACATAATGTATTTTTTTATGTGCCCATAATGTGTTTCCTAAAGACTATTGTGAAAAATAATTGTATGTTATGTATGCAAAGCAAAAATACAAATTTACCCAATACTGAGAGTAAGAAATCATCATTAAAGAGGAGAGTGGATTGCCTTGTACTCCCCACCCTCTAATTACCCTCCAACGAGGTAGGGGAAATATGTGTCTATGTACGTAAGTTAATTTATCTATATTACACATTGTTATATGATATAATGTTACATACTGACATAGATGTAAATTACCTAGGATAACACACACACAAAAAAAAATCAAAGTGATTTAATTCCACTTGGGTCCTGGATTTTTATCATGAGGCTACCCAGCAAGCGTATACATATACAGTAGAGCTCTGCTTTACGGCGTTCAGCTAATATGGCGATTTCAAATTATGACCAAAATTCGCTATACAGCTGTCTTTCTAATATGGCGTGCCCCACCTGGTTTGTTTACATTCTCTGAGCTCCACGTCTCTCCTTTATGTCTTAAACCTTTCCAAAATTTCAAGTGTTTTAAAGTTATTTCATATTTTATATGTATTTACTCTGATAATTATACTTATGTGTACCTGTACCTAAATATACTTGCACACTGTGCTGGTGTGCAGGTACATACATATTAAAATCAGTAAGAGTGTCTTTTGTCTCGAGATGCCATATTAATAATACTCAATAATTATCACTGAGGCACATTAAATGTCGTATATTACGTTAATACATTTCGTTAATCCATCTATGATATTTTTTTTAAAAATTATATAACAATCATGCTACATAACACAAACATGATTACACCCCCACAGTAGAATAAATTAATGTAAATGCGAGACGTGGTAGCCAGGCGACTTGTAGGAGAGACGGCAAGAAAAACAATTTCTCTAGTCCAACGTCAGAGAAAATGTGTACACTATAGTATTACTAGCAGTAACTGTAGAAAATTATTCCTGTCATATGCCTTCACTTAGAGTGTCATTTCTTCTAAAAATGGTGTTACATGAGAATGGGAATGTTCCTCTTTATTTATTCTACTGTATCAACGTGGAGGCAACTTGTACACAATGTAAAGTGTTTGTATTATGGTATAATTCAAATGTGTATGAACCAAACCCAGACGCGTTCAAGTTTGTTTACGTAACTCCGCGTCTCTGTCCTCTCTCACTCGTGTACTCATTCTCTCTCTCTCTCTCTCCTTTATTCGTTTTATCTCGTTTACTCCCCTCTCAACCTACATTAAGACTACAAATATTTTATGGTAAGTAATGAGTGAACCGTATATGCATTTTATCGCTGTGTGGGTGGGGTTGCCTGGTATGGTAGGTATGGTAACCTGGCTGGCTGCCATACATACTATTCCTGATTTCTTATGATAAATACTACTTATCTCACTCTACATTAAGATTACAAATATTTTAAGGTAAGTAATGAGTATATTATATGTGTATTTTACTTTTTTATTGTTTTTTAACATCTAGTTCTATTGCTAATTTCATATAAGTTAGTGTAAACTTGTTGTCTGGCATTTATATTCATTTATAAATGGAGAAAATGGCGGTCTGCTTTAAGATGATTTTTGCTTTAACCCTTTCAGGGTCCGTCCCGTAGATCTACGGCTTTACGTTCAGGGTCCAAACCGTAGATCTACGTCATGAGCTCAGCTCACTCTGATAAACTGTGAGTGGTACATTTGGGCCTAGATATGAGAGAATACATCTATGTGGTATGTGTGCACCACATAAAACAGATCCTGCAGCACAATGTGTATAATGAGAGAAAAAAACTGAAATCATGATTTTTCGATTAAAACAGCGACTTTGCAGTGTTTTTTGTATGTTTTTTATAGTTGTATTTGCGATTTCTTGGTCTCATTTGATAGAATGGAAGACATATGACAGAAATAGAGATGATTTTGATTGGTTTTAGCACTGGAAATTGCTTGAAACTGAGCTCAAAGTAGCAGAAATGTTAAATTTTTGCTGATATTCAAGAGTAAACAAACGACCTCACACGTCTAATACACGCCAGCTGGTGGGTCTAATATGCATTCACAAATATGGTGATGATATTTATACAATTATTAAAGTATTGCATAACAGTAAATCTTCTATTTTTTGGTGCGAATAAAAATTCATTATGTGAATAAAAAATCAAAATGGAATTTATTTGTAAAGCCTCAAAATGTAACTAATGAACAGAGGAAATGTTAGTTTAGTTCCAGGAATACCTACATTGTTTATTCTGGACCCTATTTTGAAATTGGAATATTTTGAACTTTGTGTTAAATTGGCCAAATTAGCAATTTCCGATCACTTTAATTTGTAGTTGAAACAGTTGACTTGGCGATTTCTTGTGCTCAATCGATAGAATAGAAGTAATACTAGTGAAATAGCTAAGAATTTGGTTGACTGGAATAATGTAATTGGCCTAAAATGGGAGTCAAAGTCGGCAAAATCGTCGATTCATAAATATCGCTGACACATCAAAATTCACGAGAGCATAATTTCGTCAATTTTCCATCAAATTTCATACTTTTTGTTTTATTACCTTCACAAAAAGATTCTCTACCATTTCATAAGAAAAAAATAAATTTTTTTTTTTTTTTTAAATTCTTGGACACTGGGGCACCACTTCAGATTTGGGCCTTGAACCCTGAAGGGGTTAAGGCAGTAGCCTGGAACCTAGCCTGCCATATGAATGGGGCCCTACTGTACAGGATATATTTTATTCTTTTTCTACAGTGAAAAGCACATTTATTGTATATCTTACATCCCATGTATATGAGCATCGAAACAAAGTGCTACAAGTACTAGTATTAATAATCAACAACAATAATAAAAAAAATTTTATTAACATACTGGCCATTTTCCACCAAGGCAGGGTGACCCGAAAAAGAAGAAATACTTTCATCATTATTCACTCCATCAATGTCTTGCCGGAGTAATGCCTACACTACAGTTATAAAATTGCAACATATCAACACCCCTCCTTCAGAGTGCAGGCACTGTACTTCCCACCTGCCAGTTTCCCTGAATCTCTTCATAAATGTTACTTTGTTCATACACCAACAGCAAATCAAGTCATAAAAACCATCTGTCTTCACTCGCTCCTGCCCGACACACGCCCGGCTCCTGGAATTCCAAGTCCCTCGCACACACAACCTCCTTTACCCCCTCCCTCCAACCTTTCCTAGATTGGCCCCTACCCTGCCTTCCATTACAGATTTATACTCTTTCCAAGTTATCCTATTTCATTCCAGCCTCTCTAAATGTCTGAACCAGCTCAACAATCCCTCCTCAGCCCTCTGGATAATACTTTTAGTAACCCTGCAGCACCCAATTTCCAAACTATGGATTCTCTTCATTATATTCACAATGCACATTGCCTTCAGACATGACATCTCCACTGCCTCCGGCCTTCTTGTTACAACATTCACCACCCATGCTTCACACCCATATAAGAGTGTTGGTATAGCTATAAATTCCCCTCTTTGCTTCCATGGATAATGTTCTTTGTCTCCACAGACTCCTCAGTGCACCATTCACCTTTTCCCCTCTCATCAATTCTATGATTCACCTCATCTTTCATAGACCTATCTGCTGACAGGTCCACTCCCAAATAACTAAATACATTCATTTCCTCCATACTCCCATCCTCCAATCTAATATCCCATCTTTCATTACCTAAATTTTTTGTTATCCTCATCACCTTACTCTTTCCTATGTTCACTTTTAATTTCCTTCTTTTACATACCCTACCAAACTTGTCCGCCAACCTCTAACTTATCAGAATCTCTCAAAAGCACAGTGTCATCAGCAAAAAGCAACTGTGACAACTCTCACTTTGTATTAAATTATTTATCTTTTAATCTCACACCTCTTGCCAACACCCAAGCATTCACTTCTCTTACAACCCCATTTGTAAATATACTGAGCAACCATGGTGACATCATACGTACATCCCTGTCTAAGGCCTACTTTTACTGGGAAATAATCTCTCTCTCTCCTACATACTCTAACCCGAGCCTGAGCCACACTATCCTAGTAAAACCTCTTTACTGCTTTCAGTAACCTACCTCCTATTCCATACACTTGCAACATCTGTCATATTGCCCCCCTATTAAATGCCTTTTCCAGATACATTAATTCAACAAAAACCTTTTTACCCTTATCTAAATACTGTTCACCTATATGTTTCACTGTAAACACTTGGTCTACACATCCCCAATGCTTCCTAAAGCCTCCTTGTTCATCTGCTATCCTGCTTTCCATCTTACTCTTAATTCTTTCAACAATAACTCTACCATACACTTTACCAGGTATACTCAACAGACTTATTCCCCTGTAATTTTTACACTCTCTCTTTTGTCCCTTTTACCTTTATACAAAGGAACTATGCACGCTCTCTGCCAATCCCTAAGTACCTTGCCCTCTTCCATACATTTATTAAATAAAAGCACTAACCACTCCAAAACTATATCCCAACTACTTTTAACATTTGTCTTTATCCCGTCAATCCTAGTAGCTTTACCTCGTTTCATTCTACCCACTGCCTCATGCACTTCTCCACTCTCACAACTGGTTCTTCCGCACTCCTACAAGATGTTATACCTCCCTGCCTAATGCATGAAATCACAGCTTCCCTATCTTCATCAACATTTAACAGTTCCTCTAAATATACCCTCCATCTTCCTGATACCTCTAACTCTCCTATTTTTAACTATCAATTCCATTTGTTCCCTAGGCCTTCTCAATTTATGAATTTCACTGCAAAACTTTTTCTTATTCTCAACAAAGTTTGTTGATAGCATCTCACCCACTCTCTCATTTGCTCTCCTTTCACATTCATTCACCACTCTTTTAACCTCTCTTTTTCTCTCCATATACTCCTACCTCCCTGTATCATTATTACTATGTAAAAACCTCTCATATGCTGTTTCTCTCTTACCTCATCATTCCACCATTCACTCCTTCCCTCCCACACCCACTTTACTGTAACCACAAACTTCTGCTGAACACTCTAACATTACATTCTTAAATCTACCCCATACCTCTTCAACCTCATTGCCTATACTCTCACTAGCCCATCTTCTAATAGCTATTTATATCTTAACCTAACTGCCTCCTCCTTTAGTTTGCAAACCTTCACCTCTTACTTGATGATTCCATTATCCTTGTATCCCATCTGCCTTTTACTCTCACTCTTAGCAGCAACTTAAAACTGATCTGATATATCTGTGGCCCCTCTATAAACATGAACATCTTGAAGTCTACCCATGTCTTTTATCTACCAATACACAGTCCAACAAACTACTGTACTCTCATTATGCCTTACATCTTATCTTGTATACTTATCTTTTTTTTTTCTTAAAATATGTATTACTCTTCTATACAAAGTTCAGTCAAGGCTTCCCATATCATTTACACCTGGCATCTCAAACTTATCTACCACTCCCTCTCTAACCATTTCTCCCATTTTAGCATTTAGGTAACCTACCACAATTACTCTTTCACTTGGTTCAAAATTTCTTAAGAATTCTCTTTACATCTTCCAGAATCTCTTTCCTTTACACTCCTCTCTTCATGTGCACACTCACTTATAACCCACTTTTCACATCCAAACTTTATTTTAATCAACATAATCCTTGAATTTATATAATAATTTCTTCTTTCTTTCAACACACTGGCCGTATCCCACCGAGGCAGGGTGGCCCAAAAGGAAAAACGAAAGTTTCTCCTTTTACCTTTAGTAATATATACAGGAGAAGAGGTTACTAGCCCCTTGCTCCCAGCATTTTAGTCGCCTCTTACAACACGCATGGCTTACGGAGGAAGAATTCTGTTCCACTTCCCTATGGAGATAAGAGGAAATAAACAAGAATAAGAACTAGAAAGAAAATAGAAGAAAGCCCAGAGGGGTGTGTATATATGTGCTTGTACATGTATGTGTAGTGTGACCTAAATGTAAGTAGAAGTAGAAAGACATACCTGAAATCTTGCATGTTCATGAGACAGAAAAAAGGACACCAGCAATCCTACCATCATGTAAAACAATTACAGGCTTTCGTTTTACACTCACTTGGCAGGACGGCAGTACCTCCCTGGGCGGTTCCTGTCTACCAACCTACTACCTATGATATAATAATTTATATTATAATAATAGTACTTGTAATAATAATATAACAGTAACAATAATAATAATAATAATAATAATAATAATAATAATAATAATAATAATAATAAAAGAAAAAAGAATATACAAGTGTCTTAAAAAGGAGGGGAGAAATATATTTGTGAAACTGTACATGGCATTAATTTGAGACTTGTTAATTGCCATGAATACTACTGACAAAGTTACCTGAAGAAACATTAATATGTTTTTAATGTCTCCTTTACAACTGTAAATAGTGCCTGAAGTGAACATTGACAATATTATAAAAAAATAATATATTAAATGTACAACAGGAGCTGAGAAGAAATGCAAGTTGTTTAGGTGTTTGTGTACTGTGATGGAGATAACAGGTTAAATGTTCATTGTTATTCTTTCAAAGGTCCTTGTTGGCTCCTCCATGAGTAAAACATCTGGGGAAATATGGCAAGTGAAGAACACGTCCTTTGATCATTATATTTAAATGGAGAACACCTAGGGCACTTGAGAGTTAATATCTGAGATGTTCATCTGAGAAACAGACATTAAGCTGGGAGGTCTGCTTGCAGGAGATTGAGTGAATCCATACCCAGAGTTCTGAAGGAGTTTTACTGCATCAATACCCAGAGACCTGCAACATATTTACTGTATCAGTACCTAGAATCCTGCAACAGAGATCTGAAGGAGATTTACTGCATCAGTACTCAGAGTCCTGCAACAGATTGACTAAATCAGTGCCCAAAGTTGATGCAGGTGTGAATGTTGTATGTGTCAATATTGGATTGATGTAAATGTTGAACAGTTGTGGTTGTTGGGAATATGTGTATCATAGACAGAAGTGGGCGACAGGTAGAAGTGGATGATATATATGTGGAGGATGGATAGATATGGGTCATGCCATCTCTCGTCAAGGATTCAATAATTTTCCTTATGTTTATTTTATTTCATATTCTCTCATAATTATTTTTTTAGTTATGCACTCTGCTTTTGCTCTGCTTCTCTAGCTTTAATTAGCCTAATTAGCCATCACTCATACTTCTTTGTTGCTTAAGCTAATGAAGCAGAGGTAATATGCAAGTGTTGAAACTAGAGACAGTAGAAGACGAAGTCATCAGTTCCTCAGCCTACATGAAAGTGTTCGCCACCGTATTCATGATGAATCATCATCTAGGATGAGGGACTGATAAATTTATCTTCTTCTGTCTGCAGTTTCATCACCTTTGTGCTGTGTTGATAAAGCCACTGGTTGGTGAAAAGTCTTCACAATAAAAATACCCAGGTGTTGCATGTGTCATATTCATCAGCTGTGAGCTGAGTTGTGTTGTGATGTGTTGTGTTACGATGAGGTATGTTGTGATGAGCAGTCACATTATGTGCCACTCCTGTGTTATATCAAAGTTGAAGCCACCCATTACCTGCCATGTTGGGGTACCTCACCTCGATACGTAGAGGGAAGGGAAGAGGGAGGGAAAAAATGTACATATCCAGGCTGAGGTCACCTAAGGTTTCAAGAGGTGGTGGCTGAAGCCACCTAAGGTTCCAGGGGTGGTGGCTGAGATGACTTGAGGTTCCAGGGATGGTGGCTGAGATAACCTAAGGTTCCAGGGGTGGTGGCTGAGGTCACCTAAGGTCTCAGGGGTGGTGGCTAAGGTCACCCGATATTACAACCTAGGATTTCAAATGGCCTGTTATCCCAGGTGTAATGGGAGCAAATAAACACAGTAGAAAAAGTTTAGACTTATATTATCCTTCACCAATTATAACAGCAATATGTACACTATGTACAGTGATAAATATAGTGCACTCCACGGTAAGCAAGGCAGAAATAGAAGCCACAAGATAGCAGACCGTGCTTCAACCAGCTCTAGAGTGGGAATGACAAGGGCAGACAGGAGAGCGGTATCCACATAACCTCTGCGATTGTCAATCCCACCTTCTTATTGGCTAGAACCTGGTCACTAGTTGAACGATGGGGCCCCATCATCAACTCTTAGCAACCTGGTTCGCTGGTTGGGGGAGATAGCCTGTAAATGAGGGTGTGTCCATGCGCCGAATAAAGGTTACGTACTCTTTGCATGCCACACCCCCACCCCCGAGAAGGCTCAGGATTAGGCTGCCACCTCCCAGTGGTAACCGTGCCGCCATGGCACAAAATAATGGGACCGCCTATCCTCTCCACCATCCCACTCTTAGATAGAGCTCAGCTTTCCTAGTGACCAAAAGCCAAACCCTAAACTCAGAGTGAGACAGCAGTCAGATAGGCCAACATAGGTCCAAGATACAAGCGGACGGTAGCCCGTATCCCCTCACTAAAAAAAAACCCCCACATCAGGGGATAAAAAAAAAGAGCTTGAAAGGGGGGTTACCACAAATACATCCTAACCTAAATAAAATATTAAACTAGACTCTTGACAAAGAGTCTGCCAACACATTTTCTTTGCCGGCAATGTACTGAATTTTGAAATTGTAGGGCTGCAGCCTGAGCGTCCAACGCATAAGCCTTGTGTTGTGATTCTTCATGGCTTGGAGATAGACTAACGGGTTGTGATCACTGTAGACTGTGACCACCTGCGATGTCTGGCCCACATAAACATCGAAATGTTCCAAAGCCAGTACCAGCGCGAGGGCTTCTTTTTCAATGGTAGAGTAAGCTCTCTGATGTGGCTGGAACTTGGCTGAAAAGTATGCGATTGGCTGCAGCTCCTTGTTCCCGATTTGTAATAGTACCGCCCCAACCCCAGACTCACAAGCATCAACCTGTAATGAAAAAGGTTTGGAGAAGTCTGGAGACAGGAGAATGGGTGCAGAGCACAATAATCTTTTTGCTTTATTAAAAGCAGTGTTACAATCTGACGTCCAATTAAAGGGAACTTTATGACTGGTAAGAGAGGTAAGAGGGGCTACAATATCTGAGAAATTCTTACAGAATCTTCTGTAAAATCCTATCATGCCTAGGAAACGTTGAAGAGATTTCCTATCATGAGGAACTGGATAATCTTTAATCGAAAGAACTTTAGCAAGTTTAGGTGCAACATTACCACTACCTACTTCATGGCCTAGAAAAGTGATAGTGGCCTGGCCAAAGGAAGATTTAGATAAATTAACTGTTAATTGGGAATTCTTAAAGGTCTCAAACAGAGCTTTAAGTCTAAGTAGGTGTTGATTCCAAGTATCAGACACCACAACAATATCATCTAGGTATGCTGCCGTGCCTTCAAGTCCTTTAATAGCCTGATGGATGAGTTTCTGGAATGAAGAGGGGGAATTTTTCATTCCGAAGGGGGTAACTGTATACTGATAATGACCTCCTGGAATTACGAAGGCAGAGATTTCCTTCGCCTTATCTGTCAAAGGTACCTGATAGTAACCTTTAAGGAGATCTAATTTGGACACAAAAGTAGCCTTACCCACAAAGTCAATTACGTCATCCAGACGAGGAAGAGGGTAAGCATCTGTAATTGTGACCTCGTTCACTTTACGGTAGTCTGTGCACATACGAAACCCTCCATCAGCCTTCTTTACTAGGATGCACGGTGAAGCCCATGGACTAGATGACTCCTCCACTAAACCATGTTCTAACAAGAAGTCTACTTCCTGCTGAAGTAGCCTTTGCTTTTCAGGATTAGCTCTGTAGGGGGAGAGTTTAATTGGTTTAGATTTTCCCACATCTACATCATGGTAACCTAACGTACATTTTTTCGGCACATCCGAAAAAATATTAGGATATGACTGTAGAAGCTCAGTTAAATTGGTTGCTTGTATTTCAGATAATCCATCCATTAAAGGGCTAGGATCCTTGAGGAGGACAGAATTGGAAAGTTTAGTATTAATTTCAGAGATAGAGTGCAAAGAGTCAGAGTCGTCCTCAGAGGTAGAGGACAGAGTCATTACTGGGACTTTATCTGGTGTATGAAAGGCCTTGATTTGATTAATGTGGTAAGTTTTTGTTTTTGAGGTCTTACCAATGGGAGCTACCACATAATTTAAATCAGATACTCTACTTACTATCTGCATAGGTCCCGTAAATCTAGCTTTCAAGGTGTGGCCAGGTATAGGTTCCTGCACCAACACCTTGTCTCCTGGATGGAAGGAGCGGAATTGTGCACTTTTGTCATACCTCTGTTTCATCTTACTTTGAGCTATCTTTAGGTTAGCCGTGGCTAACTCACGTGCCACCTGCAACCTTGAAGACGGGTTGTAGAGTGCTGAGCTTACGTCTTCTCCCATCCATCCTTCTTTGAGCACCCGAAGAGGACCTCGTACATTGTGCCCAAAGATCAGCTCAAACGGACTATACCCTGTAGACTCTTGCACCGTCTCTCGTACTGAGAATAGCAACAACGGTAGAGATTCATCCCAATCTGTCGGAAAGTGCATGCAAAAACTTCTCATCATTGTTTTTAATGTTTGGTGGAATCTTTCCAAGGCGCCTTGGGACTGAGGGTGATAGGCAGTGGATAAGTTGTGAATTATCCCTAACCTAGTTAATACTTCCCTAAATGCTTTGGCAGTGAAGTTAGTACCTTGATCACTTTGTATAGTTTTAGGAATGCCAAAACAAGAAATGAATTTTGTTAAAGCTTTGAGAATAGCTTTAGTATTGATACTACGCATAGGGATTGCTTCAGGATATCTGGTTACTTTATCCATAATTGTAAATAAATACTGATTTCCAGACTTTGACTTAGGTAGTGGACCTACACAATCTATAATTAAATCTGCAAAAGGTTCTCCATCAGCAGGTATGGGTTGGAGAGGTGCAGGTTTAATGGAATGTCCAGGTTTCCCAACTTGCTGACATTCTCGGCAACACCTAATATGATTCTTCACATCTTTCTTTAATTTTGGCCAATAAAATTCTTTTGTGATTCTATACAAGGTTTTTGTAATTCCTAAGTGACCTCCTAATGACGTATTATGAGCTATATTTAATATCTGAGGTCTATACTTGGTTGGAACCACTAACCTGTCGTATAATTGCCGGCCCTCTATCTCCTTACCAGTCTCAGTGCATACCAAATAATCATTTTTAACTTCATACTTGACTGGATGACCCAAAGAGGATTTACCCATGGCTGCCTCAAAAGCGAATTTTAAAGAAGGGTCCTTTCGTTGTTCCTCCCGGAAGGACAGTCCCTCGGGCATGGAAACAGAGACATCTGGGAATCCTGCAACCTGGGAATAGGAAGGCTTGATCGGGGTCTGTTCACTTGATTTACGAGACTCCGGCCGGTGTGTCTCATAAAACAACGTGGCTATTCCGAGATCGGAGTCGTCCAAGGATAGGTCAACATTCTCCCCAGACAACCCTTGGGATGTTGCCCGAGTTATGGCCAACACTGGAGAAGCATTAATCATTATAGGTTCAGGACACGAAGTAACAGTAGTAATGTTATTACCCAGTAATAACATGGCATTTTTCATGGGAAATCCTTTTGAGATACCTACAGTCAAGTACCCAGTGTAATATTTGCACTGTACATAAATTTTATGCAAAGGAACTGAATATATAGCTCCTCCATAGGCTTCCAATAAAACTGAGGAATTCAAGGAAGTATTCTCTGAAAGGGGTAATATTCCTTCTCTGACAAGTGAGCAATATGCTCCAGTATCTCTAAAGGTATTTACTTTAGTTGGTTCTGAGTTTTCCTGAAGGGAAATAAGACTTTCGCAATAATAAGGGGCCATACCTTTTTCTACTTCTCTAGGGGACATGTTACTAGGGATATTAGAGATTTTCCCGATGGGTTGAGGTTTTTGAGGGCAGTTGGAACTGATGTGACCTACTTTATTGCATCTGAAGCAGACGACAGGCTTGCCCTTTACTCCCTGATGACGTTGCAAGTGGTGTCGTTCTGGCTGGTGCCTCTCTGGATATTGTTGTCGAGATGCTCCATAAGTAGTTTGCCTCTCCGCAGGGGGACCATATGTTGAGAAGCGTGGCTCACCAGGTGACTTATTTGGATGACGTAGACGCTCTCCCTCCTGCTGGCACTTCATTCTCCAATGTTGTCGATCTCTGCTCACGCCAGACTGTTGAAAAGAGAGACAGGACCGCTCGGACAAGGAGCGGTTCGTTTCGAAGGTATCAGCCAACCTGGCCGCCTCCAATGCAGTGGTTAAGTCACGATCCTGCAGAAAGACACGAACCTCTGGTCCCACAGACTCCAGCAGGTTATCAATCAGAATAAGCTGCACCAGCTCCTCAAAGTTAGAGACACCACTCGCTTTATACCAGCTGGTAAAAGCTTTGGTTTGCTGTCTCACAAAGTCCACCAGGGATTGACCAAGCTGCCGCCTGTTCAATTTGAAGGTCTTACGATATTTAGCTGGGATACATGTATATGCTCCCAACACTGTGGTCTTCACTACTTGATAATCAGAGAATTCAGCGTCAGTTAATACCGACGTAAATTCCTGTGCCTTACCCAATAATGCTGTATGAACCAACGCTGCCCAGTGCTGTTCCGGCCACCTCAAGGCTCGAGCCTGATTTTCGAAGCTTTCGAAAAATTGCTCTGGTTCGGCCTCATTGAAGCGGGGAACAAGCTGTACTGCTTTTTGTAAACTGAAATCGTTTACAGAATGCGAAAACTGCCTCCTTTCTCTTTCCCTATCAAATTCTTCCCTTGCGAATGCTCTCTGTTCCCTAGTTTGCTCAAGATTGATTTTTGCCAGCTCAAGTGCCAACGACGCTGATTCACCCTGAGACAACCCAGCTGCACTATACTGACCATTTTGCTCCGTAGGTATATCATCTTCCTCCTGCGAGAACATAGTAGTTTTTGCCCTAGCTCCCGTAGAGGGAGGAGTTTGATGTGCCATCTCTTCTTCAATAAGTATGTCAGCAATAAGTGAACGCAGTTGCGCAGCTGTAAGAGTGCGTTTATAGGGAATGCCAATGGAACGAGCAATTTGCCAACAACGCTGTAGAGACAATTTAGGTAGGTTATGCAAAGTATATGCCGACACCAGGCGTCTGACTCGTCTAGGTGGCATAAGTTATTCGCTATGCACAGTACGAATACCCCAACGTAACACGTTAATTTGCAGAACACGCTTAGCTATGCACAGTACGATTGCAGAATACGCATACAAGCAAAGCCGACTGCACACAAGATTGACCGTAGCGAAGCGAGCACACTGAACAAGCTAGTAGCGAGCTGTTGAACGATCACACAATAGCAAGGCTGATCATAAGCAACTGACACGCAAAATTTTTAAAGCGAAGCGAAACAGCAAGCTACACAATGTTCCTGCTACAAGCTTCACCCTAAGCTCAACCGTTTCTCTAAGTCCAGCTCTCGGACAGGCTACCCATATTACAACCTAGGATTTCAAATGGCCTGTTATCCCAGGTGTAATGGGAGCAAATAAACACAGTAGAAAAAGTTTAGACTTATATTATCCTTCACCAATTATAACAGCAATATGTACACTATGTACAGTGATAAATATAGTGCACTCCACGGTAAGCAAGGCAGAAATAGAAGCCACAAGATAGCAGACCGTGCTTCAACCAGCTCTAGAGTGGGAATGACAAGGGCAGACAGGAGAGCGGTATCCACATAAGTTCTGCGATTGTCAATCCCACCTTCTTATTGGCTAGAACCTGGTCACTAGTTGAACGATGGGGCCCCATCATCAACTCTTAGCAACCTGGTTCGCTGGTTGGGGGAGATAGCCTGTAAATGAGGGTGTGTCCATGCGCCGAATAAAGGTTACGTACTCTTTGCATGCCACACCCGAGGTTCCAGGGGTGGTGGCAGAGATCATCTGAGGTTCCAGGGCTGGTGGCCTGACGACATTGGAGGACAGGAGGGTTAGGGGAGACATGATAACAACATACAAAATACTGCATGGAACACCCAAGGTGGACAGAGACAGGATGTTCCAGAAAGGGGACACAGAAACAAGGGGTCACAATTGGAAGTTGAAGACTCAGACGAGTCAAAGGAATGTTAGGAAGTATTTCTTCAGTCATAGAGTAATCAGGAAGTGGAATAGTCTAGCAAGTGATGTAGTGGAGACAGGAACCATACATAGCTTTAAGATGAGGTATGTTAAAGCTCATGGAGCAGGGAGAGAGAGAGAGGAGCTAGTAGCATTCAATGAAGAGGCAGGGCCAGGAGCTGAGTCTCAACCCCTGCAACCACAATTAGGTGAGTACACACACACACACACACACACACACACACACACACACACACACACACACACACACACACACACACACACACACACACACACACAAGGGAAACAGAAATAATAGGAAGACCAAAGCGAGTCCTTGGTTTACCCGAAGGTGTAGGGAGGCAAAAACTAAGTGCAACAGAGAATGGAAAAGGTACAGGAGGCATAGGACCCAGGAAAACAAGGAGATTAGTAGAAGAGCCAGAAACGAGTATGCACAGATAAGGAGGGAGGCCCAGCGACAGTATGAAAACGACATAGCATCGAAAGTCAAATCTGACCCGAAACTGCTGTATAGCCACATTAGGAGGAAGACAACAGTCAAGGACCAGGTGATAAGGCTGAGGAAAGAAGGTGGAGAACTCACAAGAAACAATCAAGAGGTATGTGAGGAGCTCAACACGAGATTTAAGGAAGTATTTACAGTAGAGTCAGGAAGGACTCTGGGGGGACAGACCAGATGGGGACACCGGCAAGGAATACACCAACAAGTGTTGGACGACATACATACAGATGAGGAGGAGGTGAAGAAACTGCTAAGGGACATCGATACCTCAAAGGCAATGGGACCGGACAACATCTCCCCGTGGGTCCTTAGAGAGGGAGCAGATATGTTGTGCGTGCCACTTACCACAATCTTCAACACGTCCCTGGAAACTGGGCAACTACCTGAGGTATGGAAGACGGCAAATGTAGTTCCCATTTTTAAAAAAGGAGACAGAAAAGAGGCACTAAACTATAGACCTGTGTCATTGACGTGTATAGTATGCAAAATTATGGAGAAGATTATCAGGAGGAGAGTGGTGGAGCACCTGGAACGGAACAAGAGTATAAATGCCAACCAGCACGGATTCATGGAAGGCAAATCCTGTGTCACAAACCTTCTGGAGTTTTATGATAAAATAACAGAAGTAAGACACGAGAGAGAGGGGTGGGTTGATTGCATCTTCTTGGACTGCAAGAAGGCCTTTGACACAGTTCCTCACAAGAGATTAGTGCAGAAGCTAGAGCATCAGGCGCATATAACAGGAAGGGCACTGCAATGGATCAGAGAATACCTGACAGGGAGACAACAACGAGTCATGGTACGTAATGATGTATCACAGTGGGCACCTGTGACGAGCGGGGTCCCACAGGGGTCGGCCCTAGGACCAGTGCTATTTTTGGTATATGTGAACGACATGATGGAAGGGTTAGACTCAGAAGTGTCCCTGTTTGCAGATGATGTGAAGTTAATGAGGAGAATTAAATCTGATGAGGACTAGGCAGGACTTCAAAGAGACCTGGACAGACTGGACACCTGGTCCAGCAAATGGCTTCTCGAATTTAATCCTGCCAAATGAAAAGTCATGAAGATAGGGGAAGGGCACAGAAGACCACAGACCGAGTATAGGCTAGGTGGCCAAAGACTGCAAACCTCACTCAAGGAGAAAGATCTTGGGGTGAGTATAACACCGAGCATGTCTCCGGAAGCACACATCAACCAGATAACTGCTGCAGCATATGGGCGCCTGGCAAACCTGAGAACAGCATTCCGATACCTTAGTAAGGAATCGTTCAAGACACTGTACACCGTGTATGTCAGGCCCATACTGGAGTATGCAGCACCTGTTTGGAACCCGCACTTGATAAAGCACGTCAAGAAACTAGAGAAAGTACAAAGGTTTGCGACAAGGTTAGTTCCAGAGCTAAGGGGAATGTCCTATGAAGAAAGATTAAGGGAAATCGGCCTGACGACACTGGAGGACAGGAGGGTCAGGGGAGACATGATAACGACATATAAAATACTGCGTGGAATAGACAAGGTGGACAAAGACAGGATGTTCCAGGGAGGGGACACAGAAACAAGAGGCCACAATTGGAAGTTGAAGACACAAATGAGTCAGAGAGATATTAGGAAGTATTTCTTCAGTCATAGAGTTGTAAGGAAGTGGAATAGCCTAGAAAATGACGTAGTGGAGGCAGGAACCATACACAGTTTTAAGACGAGGTTTGATAAAGCTCATGGAGCGGGGAGAGAGAGGGCCCAGTAGCAACCGGTGAAGAGGCGGCGCCAGGAGCTAAGACTTGACCCCTGCAACCACAAATAGGTGAGTACACACACACACACACACACACACACACACACACACACACACACACACACACACACACACACATACATACATTAGGGACACTGCATGCACAAGTCAACTTTAGTGCTCCATGAACATAAGTGTTTTAGAGGGCTACCCAAGGGTACTTCAGGGGTCATTAAGTGCTTCAGGGTAGTGAACAATCCTTGAAGTGACTTACAAGTTGCCCTGAAGCATGTAAATGTGGGGAGAGCCACAGTTTTATAAGTGAACTATTATTATTATTATTATTATTATAATCAAAAAGAAGCGCTAAGCCACAAGGGCTATACAGTGCTGCAGGGTAGGGAAGGAAGCGAGGGTATTGGGCGGTAGAAGGGGGGAGGGATGATCAGTAGGTTACAGAAAACAGTGGGGCAGGGGATAGTGCGGGGGTAGAGGGCAGCAAGAGATTGAGGTAGAAAGGGCTGAAGGTATCATCAGAATTTGTGAAGTAAGTCAGTTGTTGTCAAAAAGTCAATGAGAGAGTCCGGATGAAAGGTGGGTCCATCAGCGAGAAGGGATGGTAAAGAGAGAGCAGCGGAGTGAAGACGACGTTGGAGGTATATTCTGCGTGCTCGTTGATAGTGGGCAGTCTAATAGAATGTGGCTAACCGATAATGGAACCTGACAATTCTCACAGAGAAGAGCAGGGCGCCTCTCCATGAGATATCCATGAGTAAGACGAGTATGGCCAATGCGAAGACGGGAGAGAGTAGTCTCCCAACCTCGACACTGGTGACAAGAAGACGGCCAGTAACCTATACTCGGTTTAATAGATTGAAGTTTGTTACCAAGCAGAGTAGACCAACGTTGTTGCCAGCGGGTGTGAAGGTGGGTAGCTATTGCAGCAAAATAGTCCATAAATGGAACACCTCTTTATGAAACTGGTAGGTCATGTACTGCTGACCGTGCAGCAGTGTCTGCCTGTTCATTGCCCTGTACGTCAACATGACCAGGGACCCAACAAAAAACAATATCTTTATGCTTGGAAGAGATGCGGCATAGCCAAAGTTGGATACGGAGGACTAAGGGGTGAGGTGTATCAAATTTCTGTATAGCCTGTAAAGCACTAAGGGAGTCTGAGACAACTACAAATGATGACATAGGCATAGATGCAATACGGATAAGTGCTGCAAAAATGGCATACAATTCAGCAGTAAAGATACTAGTCGAAGATAGTAAATGCCCTCGTACGATGCTGTCCGGAAACACTGCTATGAATCCTACGCCATCAGAAGACTTAGAGCCATCCGTGTACACTGCAATGGCATGAGAATGAGAGTGGAAGTGGTCAAGAAAAAGAGAGCGGGAAGCTACCGTAGACAGTTGGGCTTTCGAGCAAGGGAGTGAGAAAGAACAGACTCGAACAGCTGTAACTTTCCAGGGGGGTAGGGAAAAGTGAGATGCTACATGAACATAGAGAGGTGGTAATTGAAGAGAAGACAAGAGCGAATGTAGGCGAAGGGAGAAGGGACGGAGCAAACAGGGGCGGCGAACAAATAAAAAATGTCTACTAATATCGGTGACCATTCTATAAATGGAAGGATTGCGGAGATCATGAGAGTGTACATAGTAGCGAAGGCAATGGGCATCACGGCAATCGGATAAGGATGGAATGTTCGCTTCTGCATAGAGGCTCTCAACAGGGGAAGAGCGAAAAGCACCTAGGTATAAACGTAATCCTTGGTGATGAATGGGGTTAACCCTTTGAGGGTTTCGGCCGTACTAGTATGGCTTACGACCCAGGGTTTTTGACGTACTAGTATGCCTATATTCTAGCGCCCTCAAATCTAGTGGGAGAGCTGGTAGGCCTACATATGAAAGAATGGGTCTATGTGGTTAGTGTGCACAGTATAAAAAAAATCCTGCAGCACACAGTGCATAATGAGAAAAAAAAACTTTGACCGTTTTTTTTGGAATAAAACAGCGACTTTGCACTGTATTTTCGCATGGTATTTATTGTTGTATTCTAGTTTTCTTGGTCTCATTTTATAGAATGGAAGACATATTACAGAAATAGAGATGATTTTGACTGGTTTTGCAATGAAAAGTACCTTGAAATTGAGCTCAAAGTAGTAGAAATGTTCGGTTTTTACCAAAGTTCAAAAGTAAACAAATCATGCTATGCGTCCAATACACGTCAACTGGTGAGTCTAATGTTCTTTCGCAAGTGCGCCAATATTATTTATACCATTTTTTACACTAATGCAGTAGTCTGCATAACAGTAAATCTTCTATTTTTTTTGAGAATAAAAATTCAAAGTGGGAAGCAAAAGAATGTAAGAGGGGCCTTGAGACGTGACTAATGAACAGAGGAAATGTCATTTTTAGCGCCAGGAATGTCTTTCTTGTTTATTCTGGACCCTATTCGGAAATTGGCATCTTTTGAAATTTGTGTGAAATTGGCAAAATTGCTAAATTCTGACCACTGTACTGGATAGTTGAAATTGATAAATGGGTGGTTTCTTACACTCATTTGATAGAAAAAATGGAGTTCTAGTGAAATATTCATGTTTTTTGTTGACTAGTACAGTGGAATTGGCCGAAAATGGGGCTCAAAGTGGGCAAAATCGCCGCTGCGTAAACATCGCCGAGACTGCTAACTTCGCGAGAGCATAATTCCATACGTTTTCCATCAAATTTCAAACTTTTGGAGCCATTATGATCGGCAAAAGATTCTCTATCTTTTCATAAGGGAAAATTATTTTTTTTTTTTTAAATTTGGCCGACCCTGAGAACGAGTCTCGGAGAGGGCCTGTCTCAAAGGGTTAAGGCTAGAGAGAGTAGCAGGAGAGGCCGCTGAATAGATCTGGTCACCATAATCAAGTTTCGATAAAATGAGGGCGGAATGTAGGAGAAGGAGAGTTCGACGATCAGCTCCCCATGAAAGATGAGCAAGGGTTTTAAGAAGGTTCAGCTGGCTGTGACAAGTTGTCTTCAGAGAGGTAATGTGAGCTTTCCAGGATAACCTACGGTCAAAGAGGAGGCCTAGAAACCTGACTGTATCATGTTCAGGGATACGGGAGCCATAGAGGTACAAAGGATGATCGGAGATGACAGAGCGTCTAGTGAAAGTAATTTGGTGAGTTTTGGTACTGGAAACTTTAAACCCATGTGTGGTGGCCCAATTGGAAACACGGTCGACCACATGTTGGAGAGAAACTATAATGAGGTGACAGTCAGCGCCTGCACATGCAATAGCGAAGTCATCAACATAGAGTGATGACCAAATATTGGATGGAAGACTAGAGGCCAAATCATTTATAGCAAGGAGAAAAAATGTTGTGATCAGAACACATCCCTGGGGGACACCTTCAGCTTGGATAAAGTCCGGGGAGAGCACATTATTAACCCGAACACAGAAATGTCTGTCGGTTAAAAAGTTCTTAAGGATGGTAGATTGCTTAGAAGGCCTAAGGAGTGGGCTTGGGCCAAAATATTATACCTCCAAGTTGTGTCATATGCCTTCTCAAGGTCGAAAAATATGGCAATAACTGAGTGGTTATTCACAAAGGCATTACGAACATACGTATCCAAGAGCAGTAAGGGGTCTATGGTAGAACGGCCCTTACGAAAGCCATATTGATGAGTGGAGAGACTGTTGTGTGTCACTAAATACCACACTAAATGTCCATTTACCAGGCGTTCCATCACTTTGCAAACTGCACTGGTAAGAGCAATGGG
Organism: Cherax quadricarinatus; assembly: GCF_038502225.1. NCBI lineage: Eukaryota > Metazoa > Arthropoda > Malacostraca > Decapoda > Parastacidae > Cherax > Cherax quadricarinatus. The sequence goes on from NC_091316.1 coordinate 74,593, forward strand.
ACGATAGTGGAAGGCTTCATGTCCCATAGTACCTGGTTTGCGGAAAGGGAGAAAAATGGCAGATTTCCACAGCTGTGGAAGAACTCCCTGTGACCAAATAAGATTGAAAAGGCATAATAGAACTGCAAGGGCTGACTGATGTAAATGTTGTAGCATACGAATATGAATGTCGTCGGGCCCAGCTGCCGATGATCGGCAAGCTGAGAGTGTTGCCTCCAGTTCCTGGAGTGTAAAAGGCACATTATACTGCTCTTCTCTGAGAGAAGAAAAGTCCAAGGGTGCTAACTCTCTGGCAGACTTTGAGGAAAGAAATGAGGGGCACAGATGGAGCCCCTGAGAAATACGGACCAGATGATTGCCAATTTCATTGGCAACATCTAGTGGGTTTGCTATATCAACACCGGCAACCCGCAGAACAGGAGCCGGGTCAGGAGAATATTTACCACTCAGTTTTTGTACTTTTTTCCAGACTGCACTCATAGAGGAAGCAGAGGTGATGGTGGAGACATAATCTCGCCAGTAAGTGCGTTTAGCATCACGGATGACACGGCGAGCGATCGCACGCTTCTGCTTAAAATCAAGAAGTCTCTCCGTGGTTCTATTGTACCGGTACCTGCCCCATGCAGCGCATTTCAAACGTACTGCACGAGCACAAGCAGGAGACCACCAAGGCACGCATTTCTGAGAATGCCTGCGTGAAGTTTGAGGTATAGAATGAGAAGCTGCGGTTAAAACGGAGGACAAGAAGAGGTGTAAAAGCTCATCAATGGAGGACGAAGAAGGAACCTCACTAAAAACAGTTAGTTGTGAGTAAAGGTTCCAATTTGCCTGATCAAACTGCCAGCTTGGGTTACGAAGAGGTGGTGAATATGAAGGGGAAGTAAGAATGATTGGGAAATGATCGCTGTCATGTAAATCCAGGAGAACAGACCAGGTGAAGTCTAATGTGGCGGAAGAAGAGCAGACTGAGAGATCGATGCAAGAGAGAGTATGAGTCCGAGGATCAAAATGGGTGTGAGTACCTGTATTTAAAGCATGGAGGGGGTGGGTAGCAAGAAAAGCCTCTAACTGAATGGCACGGGAATCACAGTGAGACCCCCCAGAGGAAATGATGGGCATTAAAATCGCCAAGTAACGGAAGTGGTGGCGGTAATGACGAAACAAGAAATGCAATATCTGGGATAGATAATGCCTGAGAAGGACAGAGATACAAAGAACAGAGTGTATACCACCTATGCAAGTGGATATGGGCTGCTGTGTAATGCAGCGAAGTACGAACAAATAGCTGATGGTATGGAATATCAGTGAGTAGAAGAAGGGCACTTTCATTAAAGGTCCCATCAGGAAAAGGATCTGAAGAATACAATAAATTATAGCCTGAGATAGGATAGATAACGGCAGAGTGTAATTTTGGTTCCTGTAAGCAAACACCAACAGGGAAAAACTGAGAGAGCAACATCTGAAGCTCACCCCAATTACCCCTGAGGCCGCAAATATTCCACTGTAAATAGGCCATGATTGGCAACGATAAAGATACCTGAAATCCACAGGTAAGGGTACCTATGGACTAGAGGGGTTAGAAAAGTCCACATGCGGTGGCAAAGGAAAATGTTCAAGTAGCGAAGGAATGGTGTGTTGTGAAGAAAGGAGTTGCGCAGATGGAGAAGAGGAAAGAGAAGGAACAGAGGGTGGATCAGTGTCCATTGACGGTTTGGTCTCTGCAGTATATTCAGAGATTGCTTCAAGTGTTTCGGAGTTCAGAGACATCGTATGGGAGACAATATTGGAGATGGAAGGAGCAGGAGTTTGAGTAAAGATCGGAGCTGTAATGGACTGTACCAAGGTAGGAGGGGGGGCAAAAGGGTGGAGGGAACTGGAGAAGTGTGGGAGGAGACAGAAGAGGCAGAAACCTGGGAAGTGGCAGAAGAGGAAGAAATTTGGGAGGGGACAGGGGAGGAAGGCACAGTACGAGGAGGAGGATGAACCTCCACACTTGTAACAGAGCCAGTGAAAGGGGAAGACTCAGGTACAGAGACCAGGAAGGTAAAATGTGGAGGTGGATGAAGGGAAGGAGGGGTTAAAGGAGATTTTTGGGGCCTCTGAGAACTAGAGGGACTATTGGGAGGAGGTGTCATACGAGGTCTTGTCGATACCGGGGTTTGTGAGGGAGGACACGAAGAAGTGAGGAGTTGAAGTAGGGATGTCTGAGCCCAGGACAGCAAAAGAATTAGATACAGGAGTGACTATGGGACTGGCAACCGCAGAGGAGGCTGCAGAAGATGTGACCCCAGAAGTGGGAGGATGCTTTGAAACACGAGAATAAGAAACACGGGGCAGTCTCCCTTGGAGGCGGAGATGAGAAACCGCCATAGCATTTGGGAGACCTTCTGCCTCTTTGAGGCAACGAATTTCCCGCTCATTTAAGTAGACTTGGCAACGGCAAGAGTACGAAGGGTGAGCCTCATGACAATTAAGGCAAGAGGGAGTTCGACTGCAAGACGTATTAGAATGGTCATTGGCACCACAGACTGGGCATTCGGCTATAGATCTGCAGTATTTTGCTGGGTGGCCAAATCGCCAGCAATTCCTACACTGTTGCGGTGTAGGGATCACCTTCCGAACTTGTAACCGATGTCCTGCTACATAAACAGAGGATGGGAGTTCACGGCTGTCAAAAGTTAAACGAGCCACATTGCCAGGGTATCGTCTTTGCCTGCGGGCAGAAAGAACATAAGTGTCTACCTTGAGAATTGGGAGATCTTGGAGTTCCAGCTGTTCGAGAATGTCAGTGCCACATGTCTGGAAATTCTGTTGGACTATGGTATGGAGCAGAATAACAGTACCACTACAAGAATTGAGGGAATGATGTTTTTCAATAGTGATAAGAAATAGTATCGATATGTGAAAGAAGAGAAAGATCATGAGCTTGGGTAGAATTCTGGACTGTGATGATGTGCATACCACTCTTAAGAGCATGAAAGGAAATATCTCTACCAACGTGGCGTAGGAGCGCTTTGCCAATACTATGGTCGGAAAGATAGGCAGTAGAAGAAGTCGGTCTTAATGTAAAGAATTTAGTCCATTGTGTGGTCTGAAACTGAGTGTGGAGAGGGAGTGCATGATGTCTCGGCCTTTTCCGAGTAGAAAGGGAAGGTAACGAAGTAACATCACTAGGAGATTGTCGTTGACGTTCAGAAGTGGGACTAGAGTTGGTCTGACGTGGGACGGGCTGGCGATTCGAAAATCGCCGCACCATAGAGGGAGAAGCCGGAAGCATAGTCAAAGGAGAGCGGAGGTCAGACAAATCGAAGGAGTCAGTGGAAGCCCCGGTACCTGAAGTGGCCAAAAGACGAGGCGAGGTCAGAATGGGGTGCTGTAACAATAAGGGGCCCGGGGGTAGCGGAGTGATGGATCGAGTACTCCATGGTTAGGTTACTTCTTTCTTTTTGTTTTTAAGAAAAAAAAAAAAAGAAAAGAAAAGAAAAATAAAAAATAGAATAAAAAAAGGGGGGACCGGGGAGGGATAGTTCCTAGGAGGAATGAAAGGGCCAGAAATCTCCCTCCGCGCCCAAGAGGACCTCAGCACCGCAAGTAGCGCAGATGCAGCATGGAACCTGTGCCATACCCTACCCATCATGCCAGTAAACCAGCAATCCGGGATAGCAACCTCACATCTGCCGAGCTACCTCGGTGGACAAAAGAGAGGGCGGCTGGATATCCACCACAAAGCATACCTCCTTCGGCTACCACCCCCAGAATCCGAAAGGTGGCTTCCAGAGATACACCAGTCGCCTGAAAGACACCCAAAGCCACCCTCCGGGATACCGGAGAGGGATCGGGACATCCCCAGGCAATCCAGATTCCATGGCAAACTACGCCACTGCCAAGAACCTCAACAGAATGTGATGGACCCCGGTACCCTTTCCCCTACCTAGGAACTAGTGTGCCTGTGGGAAAAAATCCCAAAGGCCAAAAAGGAAGGGCAAAAGGGAGGGGTGGGGAGGAGGAGGAAAGGAAAAAGGGGAGGATGGGGAGGATGGGAGAGGGAAGGGGGGCATTGGGGGGTAATTAGGTTTGGTCTGAGGAAGGAGACCAACAGGTCTAATTCCTCAGACCAAGAGCCTCTTCACCATGCCAAGGAGCCCCCCTTGAAGAGGTATAAGTGAACTAGAAAGTGATATTTGGTGGTGCAAGGCAGGGGGGGGGGCAGGCCTAGTGTGCTCCAGGCAACGTTGCCATGTGTCACCCAAGAAAGATAATAAAGTGAAATAAATGTGTGACCAGTGAAAGAAATACAGTGAATAGGTTATATATCGACAAGAAACAAAGTGGATATATGCCAGGACATTATATTGAGTTGGACAATCTACAGGCTGCATCACAAGTATCTCACCTATGCGTGGTTTTCAAGGAGTCGGGTATGAGTTACAATTAACCGCCAAGCTCTTTGTGAATGGTCCAACTCTCCTAGTACAATAAAGAATAAGATATCAAGTACTCAATAACGAATAGCAATTAGTAATTTATAGTAGAACTGGGTGAGCAGACGGGTGAAGCATAGATGACATAAGCTAGTAGGTGGGTGTGGGTCAGGTCAGGTAGAGCACTGGAGACTGTGTGTCACATGCAAACTTCACATACACACTCATTCACCATAACACACAATCCCACCCACTACTTTTCACACACTTAAATTCCCTTCCCCCCCACACACAGGCATGCACACACACAGCAAGAAGTGGGAGCTGCTAGTCAAAGCTGCAGAAACCAGGATACAGAGCCTGGAAGATGAACTGAAAATGCTGAAGCAAGATATAGAGCCAAAGAATGGAAGGGGCATGCCATCAGGAGAAAGTATACCAATACCCAATGAGAGAACCAAAGGAAAGGAAGGAGTCAAGTCCTAAGTTGAAGCCCTATCAGGCCACCATGAAATGTCGAGGAACTAAAGTGGCATGCTGCTGGGCACAGGAACAGGGGGGTCTATGACCCCTACCAGTGACATAGCCAGTATCTTGGTAGAGGGGCCCCTCAAGGGAGGTTCCTTGATGCTGGTGAGGGGCTCTTGATCTAGGGAATTGAACCTGTGCTCCAGTTCTCTGAATTAAACCTGAATACCTTCCATCCCCCCTACATGCGCTGTATAATCCTACAGATTTAGAGCTTCCCCATACGGTCTCTGTATCTGATACATCAGAGTAGTTAAGAAGTTACCTCAGATCACAGTCAGCCTTCTCCTCTTTTGTTTGTCTTTTGAATTTTTCCATCTGTTGGAAATTGATATTAAATGAAAAATGACATGAACATCAGACCACATCAAGCAATTTTTCCCTAAGACATCAAATAATTTTTCCTTAAGAAATATAACAATGGCACCATAAGTTTCCAAACTATAATGCAGTAATGTTTAATTAACACAAGGTAATTAGTACCTTACATGGATGGTAAATTACACACAGTAAGTCAAGAATTAGCACTTTTTTCACTGATGGGAAGTACTTCATGGCTTCTCTTAGGCTTTGAAGAACTGCCAGCATCACTACTTTTGCATTCTGGGGTTATTATTAAGGAAAATTAAGGGCTATTTTCAGACCCATGGTAAACCATGGATAACTAAACCAGAATCCGTGGATAAGGGAGTTCTACTCTAATTGTCAATACCTTGTACTAGACCCATTAAGAAAAACAATGTAATCTTAGTTTTAGTTTGTGTTTGCCTGAAATACTATGCATCTGTAAAATGTTCTGAAATAAAAATTACAGTGGACCCTCGGTTACTGGCCATAATCCATTCCAAAAGGTCGACCTAAATCCGAAAAGGCTGAAAACCGAAACAATATTTCGCAAAACAATTAATGTAAATCCAATTAATCCATTTTAGACACCCAAAAATATTAACATAAAATACATTTTTTGAAGATTAACTATAGTTTTACATACAAAACAATGAGAAATAAATATAAAGCACAAATTTTAATGATAAATGAGCATTACATACCTTTATTGAAGACTCTTGCTGGCGTACTGAAGAAGGCGAGGAGGGGAGAGGGAGTTGGGAATCCCCCTCCATAAGGTATCAAAACCCTCTCTAGGGTTACTTCCCTTCTTTGTCATTAACTGCTACAGTACATTCATTACTTACCTTAAAATATTTGTAGTCTTAATGTAGGACAAGAGGTGAGTAGTATTTATTTGTAGAAATTCAGTGTAGGCAGCGGTAGATGTAGGTACATACACGTATCTAACCCCCCCGGGCTACACTACACACCATATTATTACCATGTTCACCGAGTTTAATCGTTTCTAACAACTACCTTCAGATGCCATCATAAACAGAGGAAGAAGTAATGAATAATTAATGCCGAGAATTGTAAGCAAATGCGTAGGAAGGGCGGTGACTGAGCCAGACGCCAGATTCACAGTTTTACATAGCTATATGCTATGTAACATGTTTCTTATATAATTTTGAAGATTAATGAAAATGTCTATATTAACCTAAATAAGACATTTAATATGCCCAAGAGTGATTATTATTAAACATACATTGCATATAAACACTTAATGTTTTTACATACTATGTAACGTGTTTCTTTGGGCCCATGGTGGCTTATTTCAAAGTCACACTCAATAAACAACCACAAAAAACAACGGATTATAATGAAATGTGTGGCAGACGGATGCGCCCAATATGACCAATTTCCAAGTTACTGGCCAAAATCGCCAAAAAAGTGGCCAAAATCAGATTTGGCCAATTATAATATAATACAGCCTCTCCTCCCTTAGTGATGTGCTCGTTCACTGACGACTCGGACTTACGACGGGCTCTCTGACCAATATGCATACCTAAATAATGCATATTAGAGCAGATTTCCTCTTTTCTGTTTATTAAAATACAGTGGACCCTCGGCTAAAGGCTGCATTGGCTAGCACCAAAATTGGCTAATGGCTCGCTTTGGCATAAAAATATTAGCTCAGCTAAGGGCTTTTGTCTCGAACGTGTCAGCGCGGCCTGAGCTGCGGCTGCCTGTCCACTCCATGTACAATGTGCCTATGTTTACAAGGCAGTGAGGACGATTCTGTGCGTACATGCAATATATTTTGTATTCCATTGTTTTTAGTGCTTGTAACTGTTAAATAAGCCACCATGGACCCCAAGAAAACTTCTAGTGCTAGCCCTTTGGTAAAGAATGTGAGAAACATGACAGAATTCAAGAAAAAGTTTGTAGAAAAATATGAAAGTAGTGGTGGTAGAGGGTGGTAGTGGTTGTGATGGTGGTAGAAGGTGGTAGTGATGGTGGTAGAAGGTGGTAATGATGGTGGTAGAGGGTGGTAGTGGTTGTGATGGTGGTAGAGGGCAGTAATGGTTGTGATGGTGGTAGAGGGTGGTAGTGGTTGTGATGGTGGTAGTGATGGTGACAGAAGGTGGTAGTGGCTGTGATGGTGGAAGAGGGTGGTAGTGGTTGTGATGGTGGTAGTGGTTGTGATGGTGGTAGTGATGGTTGTAGAGGGTGGTAGTGATGGTGGTAAAGGGTGGTAGTGATGGTAGTAGAGGGTGGTAGTGATGGTGGTAGAGGGCAGTCCAGTGACTCAAGCTGGTCATAGTGGCATTAAAAAACAAAGGGAGGTAACCCCAGAAAAGGACTTGGTACCTGAAGTCTTTATGGAAGGGAATTCCCCTTCCAAATAATAGAACACCTTCATCCTCTCCCCTCCTCCCGTCTCATCACTCATTAAGTCCACAATAAAGGTGTCATTTCAGTAGTGTTTATTGTGCATGTATCATTGTTTTCTATATAGGGAAATGTATATTTCTTGTAAAAAAATTTTGTTAAATACTTTTGGGTGTTTGGAACGGATTAATTGGGATTTCCATTATTTATGGGGAAAATTAATTCTTCTAAAGGCTAGCTCTCTGGAATGGATTAAAGGCATTACCCAAGGATTCACTGTATATAGTACACTGCTGTATAAACATTTAAAAATATACCAGAAATGTTATAAATGGTGCAAAGGTGACATTAAGACATTATCAAAGATGGTTGATACAAATCCACTGCCATTATAGTATGCTCCTCACTTAGCAACGAATTCGTTTACTGGCGTGGTCTTAGGAACAGAACTCCATCGTTAAGTGAGGAGAGGCTGTATTTAAGATTCTGATAATGATAACTATATTTGTTATAGTATAGTTTTACCATAGTTATAGTATAGTTTTACCAATGCTCTTATATGGGTGTGAAGCATGGGTGATGAATGTTGCAGTGAGGAGAAGGCTGGAGGCAGTGGAGATGTCATGTCTGAGAGCAATGTGTGGTGTGAATATAATGCAGAGAATTCGTAGTTTGGAAGTTAGGAGGAGGTGCGGGATTACCAAAACTGTTGTCCAGAGGGCTGAGGAAGGGTTGTTGAGGTGGTTCGGACATGTGGAGAGAATGGAGCGAAACAGAATAACTTCAAGAGTGTATCAGTCTGTAGTGGAAGGAAGGCGGGGTAGGGGTCGGCCTAGGAAAGGATGGAGGGAGGGGGTAAAGGAGGTTTTGTGTGCGAGGGGCTTGGACTTCCAGCAGGCATGCGTGAGCGTGTTTGATAGGAGTGAATGGAGACAAATGGTTTTTAATACTTGACGTGCTGTTGGAGTGTGAGCAAAGTAACATTTATGAAGGGGTTCAGGGAAACCGGCAGGCCGGACTTGAGTCCTGGAGATGGGAAGTACAGTGCCTGCACTCTGAAGGAGGGGTGTTAATGTTGCAGTTTAAAAACTGTAGTGTAAAGCACCCTTCTGGCAAGACAGTGATGGAGTGAATGATGGTGAAAGTTTTTCTTTTTCGGGCCACCCTGCCTTGGTGGGAATCGGCCAGTGTGATAATAAAAAAAAAATTTGTTAATTATTTAATATTGCATATTTATTGATTAATCAATCACCATTAAAAACACACTTCAAAAAATAAATTCACTAATAATATGCAAACATAAAATAAAATATCCTAGAAAACAAAACAGAAATCACTAATTAACATTCTTCAAGAGATTCTTTAGGCAGTATAGAGTTTTAAAAGCAAGAAAGTTGCCACTGCATATTACTGCAAAGCATCCTCAACCCCCTGCCAATTTGGCTTCAGAAAAAAAAGCACAAATGACACAATTGTAAAAATACTAGACCTGCTTTACACTGCACTTGAAAAGAATGAATTTCCATTAGGATTCTATTGACCTACAGAAAGCATTTGATACAGTAGACCACAGCATCCTACTCCACAAACTTGAGCATTATGGCATAAGAGGTCACCCACTTACATATTTCAAATCCTACCTAACAAACAGGCAGCAATACGTCTCTATTAAGGACACAACCTCATCAATAAGACCACTGGATACTGGAGTACCACAGGGAAGTGTCCTTGGTCCTATGCTCTTCCTCTTATACATCAATGATCTACCTACTATTTCACAACACCTTAAGCCTCTTTGCTGATGATACAACATGTCATCTCCCATTCTAATCTTGCCTCACTTAGCACTATTGTTAACAAAGAACTAGTAAAAATATCGACCTGGATGATTGCTTACACTTAACCCTTTGACTGTCGCAACCCCCAATCCTGAGGTGTCTCCTGGTGTCGCAAAATTTAAAAAAAAAATTATTTTTTCTTTTTTAAGTACAGAGAATCTTTTCCTGATTGTAAATACACCAAAAACACGAAATTTGATGGAAAACTGACGGAATTATGCTCTCGCAACGTTAGCGACCTCGGCGCTGTTTACAAATCGGCGATTTCGCCCACTTTGAGCCCTATTTTCGGCTAATTCCCTTGTTCCAGTCGCCCAAACTCATAGCTATTTCTTTAGAACTCCATTTTTTCTATCGATTGAGTACAAGAAACTGCCCATTTACCGATGTCAACTACCTAATAATGTGGTCAGAAATTTGCAATTTGGCCAATTTCATGAAAACTAAAAAATATGACAATTTCAAAACAAGGTCCAGAATGAACAATGCAGACATTCCTGGCTCTAAAATAACATTTTCTTTCCTCATCAGTCATGTCTCCAGGCCCCTCTGATATTACTCTTTATTCAAACAAAAAATAGAAGACTTACTAATATGCAGACTACTGCAATGCTGTAATAATTCTATAAATAACATCAACCCATTCATGACTGCATATTAGAATGGCTAGTTGGACATTTATTGGACAATGGCATCATTTGTTTACTTTTGAACATTGGCAAAAATCAAACATTTCCCCCACTTTGAGCTCCATTTCTAGGTTCTTTATATAGTAAAATCAATCAAAATCACCTCTAGTTCTATAATATGTTTTCCATTCTATCAAATGAGACCAAGAAAACGAGAATACAATCATAAATACTATACGAAAATAGACCACAAAGTCGGCATTTTAATTAAAAAAAAATGGTCGGAGTTTTTTTTTTCTCATTATGCACTGCGTGCTCCAGGATTTTTTTTTATATGGTGCACACTGACCCATTCTCTCACATGTGGGCCTACCAGCTATCTCCTGCTTGATTTGAAGCCTCTAGAATTTATGAGTATATATACGTCAAACACAGTACCTCGTAAGACGTATATATATACGGCTGCGACAGTCAAAGGGTTAACCCTTTGACTGTCGCAGGCCCCTTTCTGAAACTGTCATTCTATGTCGATAAATTTTTGGAAAAAAAATAATTATTTTTTCTTATGAAATGATAATCTTTCCCGGTGGTAATGACAACAAAAGTATGAAATTTGGTCGAAAACTCACAGAATTACGCTCCCACGAAGTTAGCGGTCTCGGCGACATACGTACAGTATCGGCGATTTCGCCGACTTTGAGCCCTGTTTGTAGCCAATTCTGTTGTTCCAGCTGACCAAACTCATAGCTATTTCTTTAGAACTCCATTTTGAGTACAAGAAACCGCCCATTTACCGATTTGAACTACCCAATAAAGTGGTCAGAAATTGGCAATTTGGCCAATTTCACACAAATTAAAAAAGATGCCAATTTCAAAATAGGGTCCAGAATAAACAATGTAGACATTCTTCGCACTAAAATAACATATCCTCTGTTCATTAGTCACGTCTCTACGCCCCTCTTATATTACTATTGCTTTCTATTTTGATTTTTTATTCATACAAAAAAATACAAAATTTACTGGTATGCAGACAACTGCATTATTGTAAAAATGGTATAAATAATATAAGTGCACTAGTGAAAGAATATTAGACTCCCCAGTTGATGTGTATTGGACGTGTATTGGAATCGGGTCATTGTTGAGGACTGAATTCCTGGGCTATACCTTTGGGTGTTGACGAGTTGTAATCTATGTTGCCGTTTGCGGTGAAGAGGTCTCAGGTGTTATCCATAGTTGTAGACAAGTCAGCTTGGGTGTGAGTCATGGATGAGGATGAGTGTTGAGAGAATCCGGAGAAGGTTTTGGAGTCGTCTGTCATTGTTGTTGTGTTGGTCTGGGCGGGGGTGAGGGGGTGGAAGATTCGCTGGCGTCCTTCAGGGCAGACATTATGGGTAACAGTTTTCTAGGAGGTTTCGTGTCTGTCTTGGTGTTGCTTTTTCTAGTCTAGTATCTCATGAGAACACTAGTGGAGTTATGGAGTTATTGTAGTGATAACTGTTGCTTGGCTGGGATGTAGTCTGGCAGCAGGCTGGTGTTTGGTATGCCGGGCAGTCCTCTATTAGTCGTGTCTGGTCAGCTTTTTACATCTTTACAGCTTTATGTTGGTTGTTACTGGTTCAGTGCAGCAGTATAAGCAGTTAGGCCATAATAGGAGCTGTTGTAGGGGCAGGGAGCTGTGTTTGGTTTGACATTCTATATATCTTCCTACAATTTGCTGAGGTGCTAGGTAATTACCACCATCATTTACATTGCAAAGCAAACATGAATGGATTGTGGAGAAATATATTAGAGAACTAGTAGTCAAGAACAACGTCAACCCTCCTGATGACTGTAATAAATCTTAAGCTTTAAATGTGCATCAATCTGTGATTATCTCTCCATGAGTCTTTATGTATTTTCTTCTTGTTAAGGGTTTCAAGGGCCACTTGCAGCTTTCACATAACAAGCCCTGCTTCCTGATGTACAGGGAAGAAATAATACCCAAAGCTGGGCAATGATAGGAAAGGGAATAGGACTTTCCTTTGCAAATAGAGACAGGAATAAAACATTCTGAGTCAGGTCAGTTGAAACCCCTACCAAAGCCAGCAGAGTGGGAGACCTACTCCCTCACCTGAGTTCAGTAACTTACCTCTCACCAAAACTTGTGAAACATGCATAAAGTGAAAAAATGAAGTTGATGAATGGTGCCAGCTGGCCCAGTGGATAACGTGTCGGTCTGAAGTTTTATGACTTTCTGACTGCTGGTTCAAGCCCCACCCATGGTATGGCTTGTTTGCAATCGTGTCATTATGATTTCATTAGCCCCTATAATAATCTGCCCACTGGGTAGAATAAGGAGAGGACAAGTGTCCCATACAGAATGGGAGAAATTTTTCACTGATGTGAGAGCACAATGCCCCTCACACCAAGGCTGGTACTGAAGTCATATTTTATTTCTCTCTGGTGTGTGAAAAAGTACAATGTGTACTTTTTCATATTTAACCCTTTGAGGGTCAACAGGCCCTCTCCGAAACTCGTTCTCAGGGTCGGCCAAATTTCAAAAAAAAAAAAATTATTTTTTCTTATGAAAAAATAGAGTTTTTTTTTCTAAACATTATAGGATAAACAAAAAAAATTTACCATCAATACTTACGTAGATATGGATGCATGAAGTTTGCAGAAAATGAGCCGCGTATGGCAACAGCGGCGACTGCCGCTCACCCGGTAAACTTTGATTTATACTTGTATTTGAAGGTTTGTTGTTTTTTTCACTATTTTATTTTTTCACATAACTTATGTGGCCTATGAGACCAAAGTAAGGTGCAATGTACATATATACACTCGTTGTATACAACACAATAAGCACACAAACATAATTATCAATATATTGTTTACAAAACTTGTTTACAAAAACAAACAATACAAAACATTGTTTATTATTATTGTTCTATAGTATATATACCAATATACAGTCACTGAACATATTCCTATTAGTTCTGCAGCTTGTGGAACTCTGAAACATGGTGTCATACACAATGGTGTTTTATCTTTCTCCCTTATTCTATCTCTTTCAATCTGTCTCTCTCTATCTGTCTGTCTATCTCTGTCTCACAGGTACACATAAATACAAGTATACATAGTATAAATTACCTAGGATAACCCAAGAAATCCAGACAAAGTGCTATACTCTGCTTGAAGATGTGAGTAAAAGTGATGACACAGTCTTGTGGCTCTCTGAGACAGAGAGCTAGACGGATAGACAGGGAGCTTGACAGACAGACAAATAGACAGACAGAAATGTTAGTGTACCAGTACCAGTGTACTAGTGTTCCACCCTCCTCCTCCTCTTCTTCCTCTTCCTCCTCTTCCCCCTACTCTTCCTCCTCTTCCCCCTACTCTTCCTCATACTCTTCCTCTTCCTCCTCTTCCTCTTCCTCCTCCTCCTCTTCCTCCTCCTCCTCTTCCTCCTCCTCCTCTTCTTCCTCTTCCTCCTACTCTTCCTCCTACTCTTCCTCCTCCTCCTCTTCTTCCTCTTCCTCCTCTTCCCCCTAATCTTCCTCCTACTATTCCTCTTCCTCCTCCTCTTCCTCTTATTCCTCTTCCTCCTCCTCCTCCTCCTCTTCCTCCTCCTCCTCCTCCTCTTCTTCCTCTTCCCCCTACTCTTCCTCCTTCTCCTTGTCCTCCTCGTCCATAGTGTAAATTACAAGGAGTCAGCAGCTGTCAAAGTGACATATTGGCTCATTACTCTTTCCCCCTCCGGCCTGTCAAAACAATGGGGTCGGATGCTGCTTCCCCTCCTCCATTCTAATTATCTTTCTCCCTCATTCTATCTCTGCCTCACAGGTACACATAAATACAAGTATACATAGTATAAATTACCTAGGATAACCCAAGAAACCCAGGCAAAGTGCTATACTCTGCTTGAAGATGTGAGTAAAAGTGATGACGCAGTCTTGTGGCTCTCTGAGACAGAGAGCTAGATGGATAGACAGGGAGCTTGACAGACAGGCAAATAGACAGACAGAAATGTTAGTATACCAGCAAAAACAAAGGGAGGGCGATGTTCATCTCATCTTTTGGCATCAGCTCTACCCTCATTTACCCTCATCAAACGTCAGCACTTATCAGATGTTATCTCCCCTTATCTTGTTACTGTCATGGGTGAACATTTATTATTACATATTATTATTATTACCTATTATTATTATTATGTATTATTATTATTATGTATTATTATTATTATGTATTATTATTATGTATTATTGTTATCATTACGTATTCTTCTTCTTCCTCCTCCTCCTCCTCCTCTTCCTCCTCCTCCTCCTCTTCTTCCTCCTCCTCCTCCTCTTCTTCTTCTTCCTCCTCCTCCTCCTCCTCTGCCTCCTCCTCCTCTTGCCTCCTCCTCCTCTTGCCTCCTCCTCCTCTGCCTCCTCCTCCTCTGCCTCCTCCTCCTCCTCCATTCTTGGAACAAGTTTGAAGAGCTTGTAGTTCATAATCACTATCATTATCATCACCAATGCTCACATCTGAGTCTGGGATTTTGGAAAATAGGAGTTTCCTCTTTGATTCTGGTACAACTGAACGACGGCCCAGCACCAGAGGTGGAAGGCTGTGGGTTGTCTGGGTTTTCCTCACTATTACCCATATTATGGTCATTAGTTTCGGTCAAAACCTCACCAGAACCTTGAAACTCATCTTCACTGTCACTTCCATCTGTATTAGAACTGTCACTGGGGAACAAAAGTGTCCCAATTCGCCGAGGAGTGAGGAACTTCTTACCACAGGGCACGGTGGAAATTGTGTACTATGATGGCATTCCCACAATGCACCACTGGGTCCCAGATTTTTTTCCTACTGTGCACACCCACCACACAGACCCATTCTCTCACATCTAGGCTTATCAGCCTTTTCCTGCGAGATTTGAGGCCGCTAGAATTTATGCGTACTAGTACGTCAAAAACCCCTACTCGTAAGACGTACTAGTACGACCAAAACCCTCAAAGGGTTAAACAAACATTTTTCAATGCATATCTCCATGATCATCTTCCCGCGACTCTTATTTCTCTCGTAGTGGTTTGCCTTCATCTGAATCTGTTGTAGTACACACTCTCGGCAGGTCCTGCACTCCAGGGCAAACTCACTTGTTGAGCACACTTGTTGAACTTTAATGTCTTGGGCTAAGTGTAGAGGTGAACTCAACCACACTAAAAACCGCTGTTACAAACATTTTGCTGCACCAGAATTAGAAAATTACATTAACAAAAGCTTTGTTATACATACAGTGGAACCCTGAGTTTTGCCCGTAATCCGTTCCAGAAGCTTGGCCTAAACTCAAAGCAGCCGAAAGTCAAAGCAATATTTCCCATAAGAAAAAATGTAAATCCAATAAATCCATTCCAGACCCACAAAAATATTCACAAAAAATACATTTTTAAAGAATAACTATAGTTTTACATACATAAAACAATTATAAATACATATAGTACTTAAATGAGTAATGAAATAGATAAACATTTAAAATCACATTTACATACCTTTATTGAAGACTTGTTGGCATCTGGAAGATAGGGAGGAGGAGAGAGGGAGGACTTCTTATTGCCTTAACCACTGCCTTCACCACTGCCTCCACCACTGCTTCAACCACGGAGGGTAACGTTCACTCGAGGATAAACAAAGCCATACTGACGACACCTGCACGGGCAGGTGCTCAGGCGCAGGCAAGCGGACAGGTCTGGTACGCGGGCTGAAACACGGGGCACAGTGCAAAACGCGGGACAAAATTTAGCTGAGAAAAGTGCTCGAAACTCGAAGTGGCCGAAGCTAGAGGAGGTCGAAACTCGGGGTTCCACAGCACTTCATTAATCAATCAAGAAAGACTGACTGAGTGAGACTGTGAAAGAGTAAATAATTCTTTATTAACCCTTTGACTGTCACAACCCCAAATCCTGAAGTGTCTCCTGGTGTTGAAAAAAAAAAAAAGAAAAAAAATTATTTTTTTCTTATGAAATGATAGAGAATCTTTTCCCAATGATAATGACACCAAAAGTATGAAATTTGATCAAAAACTTACGGAATTACTCTCCCGCAAAGTTAGCGATCTCGGCGACATATACGCATCAGCGATTTCACTAACTTTGAGCCCTATTTTTGGCCATTTCTGTTGTTCCAGTCAACTAAACTCATAGCTATATCTTTAGAACTCCATTTTTTCTATCAATTGAGTACAAGAAACTGCCCATTTACCGATTTCAACTACCAATTAATCTGCATGAAATTAGCAATTTGGCCAATTTCATGCAGATTAAAAAAGATGCCAATTTCAAAATAGGGTCCAGAATAAACAATGCAGACATTCTTGGCACTAAAATAACATATCCTCTGTTCATTAGTCACGTCTCCAGGCCCCCTCTTATATTACTCTTTCTTTCTATTTTGATTTTTTTTCACACAAAAAATAGATTTACTGTTATGCAGACTACTTCATTATTGTAAAAATGATATAAATAATATCAGTGCACTAGTGAAAGAATATTAGGCTCCCCAGTTGACGTGTATTGGACGTGTGGTGTGATTTGCTTACTCTTGAACATTGGTAAAAATAGATTAGTATTTCCACTATTTTGAGCCCAATTTCAAGGTTGTTTTCTTCGTGAAACTAATTAAAATCTTCTCTACTTCTGTAGATATAAATACTATACAAAACACACCTCAAAATCGCCGTTTTAATCCAAAAACACGGTCGGAGTTTTATTTCTCTCATGATGCACTGCGTGCTGCAGGATTCTTTTTTATACAGTGTACACTGACCACACAGACCCATTCTCTCACATGTGGGCCTAAAAGCTTTCTCCTGCTTGATATGAAGCCGCTAGAATTATTGAGTATATATATGACCGAAACACTGGCTCATAAGACGTATATATACGGCTGAAACAGTCAAAGGGTTAAAACTGGTTAATTTATTTTCATAAATGCGTTCATGTTGTAATACTGTTCACTTTGTAAAATGCTGCGATACTTAACCCTTTACTTCAAAACAGAAACAGTCCATTATTCCAGGGTCACCAATGATTCAAAGAAAGCACATTCACTCAATTGCCATCTTTCCAGAAGTGCTGACATTACAGAGTATCCTCTGACTGAAACATCTCCACCCCTCCAGAGTGCAGACACTGCCCTTTCCACCTCCAGGACTCAAGTCCAGCTAACTGGTTTCCTTGAATAACTTCATAAAAGTTTATGCAGAACAAGCCACATGGGGATGGAAACCTTTAGCTCAAGATCTTTCAGACTCTCTGTACAATGTCTGGAGCTATGCAATCTTTGCAAAACTAGCAACATATAGTAGGAGATTGTAATAATGTTGGTAGAATTACCGACAATAGTTGCACTTGTGTCCTTTTACTTTACATATAGTAGGAGAAAAGCTGTCTCTGAGGCAAGGCAGAAGTGTAAAGTGCCAGGCCATGTCACAATGACTTGTTCTGCACTGTTAATTAAGATCACCTGTTTGCCATTGTATTGCATAAAATTTTGTATTATTAAAAATCCTTACTGATATCTAAAAATCTGGCCATCTTGATATTTTCTTATAATGGTACTAGACATTCAATACTGCTTCTGTGCCCCTTACCTGGTCATCGCTCACTGATAAATAATTCCCAGAGCAATCATAAGTTCTGCACAGTCTGCTAAAAACTCCAACATTCTGAAACACAAGGATGAAATAGTGTTCGTCTGTCTCCCACTCAGCAGACAGAGGATCAAGCCTTCTCCACATCTTGAGTAAAATGGCCCACATGGGTTTAGCACTTAACATGAATTAAACATTGTATGGGATAATGTTAAAAAATAACACATAAATAACCACTTAACTACTGTACTGTACACCTAATATAGCACTGTACACACAATGTACAATTATATTAGGGGTCCCGTAGTTCAATCGCTAGCGCACTTGGCTCACACACTGAGGTCCAGAGTTCGAATCTCCTCCTGTACAGCTTGAAAACATTAGGGACGTGTTTCCATAAGACACCTGTTGTCCCTGTCCCTGTTCACCCATCAGTTTAAAATGGGTACCTGGGTGTCAGTCGACTGGTGTGGGCCGCATCCTGGGACAAAACTGACCTAATTTGCCCGAGATGCTCAGCATAACAAGAGGCTTTCTATATAGTAGTATGTTATTAATGTCAGCTAGGCCTGTATAACATGTACTTGTAGTAAATATAGATATTATTATTATTATCATATTATACTATTAAAAATAAAGGAATCAAAAGTACAGTTTACCAAGTGAATTTTGTCCAGTATTTTAAATCTCTTTATATTTACAGTGTCCACCAGCACTGTTTGGGACAATTTATTATAGACTGACACTTAGTACAGATGCAGAGTGAGTTCTTATTATGGAGTTGAGCCTTATCAAGTTTTGTTCAGCCAAGGTTTGTTATGAACCAAGTCTCTTTCTGCCATACTTGTAGGCATTACCTACAATGTGGAAAAGGACATTTATGTACAGTCCAGGACACTTGTAAACACACTGGGAATCATTAGGTGTCCCATAGCTCAATTGGCAGCGCACTCAGCTCACACACTGAGGTTCAGGGGTTGATCCCTGGTACAGGTGGAAATGTCAGGACGTGTTTCCTTAAGGCACCTGCTGCCCATGTTCACCTAGCAGCAAAATAGGTACTTAGGTGTTAGTCAACTGGTGTGGGTCACATACTGGTACAAAAGTGACCTAATATGCCCAAAATGCTCTGCATAACAAGAGGCTTTCTATATATATAGTAGTATGTCAGTGATGTTAGCTATGGTCTGTATACCTTGTACATGTACTTCTTTCTTCTTTCAACACACCGGCTGTATCCCACCAAGGCAGGGTGGCCCAAAAAGAAGTAGCAAGACGTACCTGAAATCTTGCATGTTTATGAGACAGAAAAAAGGACACCAGCAATCCTACCATCGTGTAAAACAATTACAGGCTTTCGTTTTACACTCACTTGGCAGGACGGTAGTACCTCCCTGGGCGGTTGCTGTCTACCAACCTACTACCTAGTAGAAATAAAATTATCGTTATTATTCATTCAACAGGTGTCTATGTATAGTCCATGACACTTGTAGACACACTGGTAATCATGCATTCAACAGTTGTCTTGCAAGTGTACAGACACCACAGTTTAAATGAACCTCTGAACTGCAACATCCCCACTTACTGTCCCAGTAAATAGCCCAATCTGGGTCTTAATCCACTACTGTCCCACTCACTGGTTCACTGGAGCACACTGCAAGGAAACACAAACTGCTTAACAAAACCTTAGCTTATGCAATGTTCCACTAACACAAATATTATGACAATGAACAAGATATTACAAGGATCCCAAATGAAGTAAGTAATTTTGACTTTTCTGGGTTATCCTGGGTGATTTGAACACCTATTACTTGGTATGATAATTGTACTTATGTGTACCTGTACCTAAATAAACTTACCTTCTCAATGTTGTGGAAGAAAGTCATAATATTTACAGAATGCTTTTACCTACTAGATCATTCAGCAGTCTTCTCCATAACAAGGTACCATACATACACTCATTCATATTAACACTCAAACCTGTCAACAATAAAGTATATGCACAATAAAACTCCCAACCTTCAAAAATAAAAAATGTTTACACTAGCAAGTTCATAATAACAATTACTGTAAATACACCATAAATACACCACACAAGTAGCTTCTGGTAATTATAAAAATCACATCTTAGGCAAAATGATCTCAGTGCAGTGGAACACTGTAAATTAGCATTAATAGCCATCTTACTTGAGCTTAATCTGCATGTTTTGTAATGGCTTTTAGATGATCCCACGATTCCTTACAGTCGACCTCTATCTTGGCAATGTTATTAGACAGTTCCTCGAAGCCTACCTTCGAGGCACGGGTGATTGAGCCAATCTACAGGAAAAAATGTAAGCAGTTAATTTGCATTTGATATCTAAGACAGTGGTTCAGTGGTTCCCAACCTTCTCTGCATCATGACCCACCTTGACACTTCAAAAAATCTCATGTCCCCCCAGATATAAAAATAAATTTCAATGTTGAATCAGACACTTCTTTATCCAAAACTCTATTTGTACCTCAGCTACAGCTAGTAAGACTCATTTAATGTGAAACACTTCAGAATCGGGGAAATTGGTTCCTTGACTGAACCATGTAGTGATGGCTGGCAGCCATGCATTATTATGCCCATATAAGGAAGCATGGACAACACCAAGACTTGCAAGATCAATCTGAGTGGGTAAACTGTGACGGAACATTATTGACTATCACATAGCATGGAAATGTAAACTCATGGCCAGACCGTGTAATCTCGTGCTCAAACAGTCAACAAGGAGAACTGAAGCAAATATACAGTGTTTTAAGTGCCAATAAAAGGCAACTAAAATGTTAGTAGCAAGAGGCTAGTGATCCTTTCTCCTGTATATATTACTAAATGTAAAAAGAAGAAAAACTTTTGTTTTTCTTTTTGGGTCACCCTGCCTCAGTGGGATGCAGCTGGTTTGTTGAAAGAAGAATACTACTACCATTACTACTACTACTAATAATAACAACTGCTCTGGAGTAGTTTAAATGCTAGCTACCAAACTTGTACAAAATACGTATGACATTTATACAGGCAAAGTGATGTTTCAGCGTCAAGTATCTCAGACTTCGTCCTACAGACACTCAGCTTTCGCTGTCTCCAAGAATACATATTTGTACAAATTTGCACTTTATTGTGCATCCCATAGTACAAGATGTCGGTGAAAAGGAAGATCCTGACTTCACCTGAAGGAAGTACTAAGAACCAAAGGAAGGCTCTTGATCTCGAGGTAAAAATGAAGGTTATAAATGAGTATGAAGCTGGTAAGAAAGTACAAGTGATAGCCGATGACTTGAAGGTGGCGCATTCTACCATTTCCACTAACATGAAGGATAAAGATAGAGTGAAAGAGGCAGTGAAAGCATCGACAGGATTTAAAGCCATAATAACTAGGCAGCAGAAAGGCCTCATTCAAGAACTGGAGAAATTACTGGTGATGTGGTTTGACTACCAGATACAAAAAAGAATGCCGATGAGCCTTTCACTTATTCAAGCCAAGGCACACATTATCTTTGAGACTTTGAAGGCAGGTGAAGGCGAGGAATCAACATAAACATTTACAGCAAGTCACGGATGAATAAAAAGTTTGATTAAATAACGTAGAAGCACGAAAAAGCTACCCAAATTAATAAAAACTGACATATATGGAGAGGCACTGGAGGATGTGTAGGGCTGGGGGTATACAAAAGAGTGGAGAAGGCACCAGCAGTCTCAGTAATTCATGCTTCACCATGATGTACGGACGTGTAAGCTCACGGCACTATAAAAATAATGTATAATTATTCTATTACAGTGGACCCCCGCATAACGATGGCATCACATAGCGATTAATCCGCATACCGCTTGCTTTAATTGCAAAAATTTTGCCGCGCATACCGATTATAAACCCGCTCACCGATTTTCGTCCGAGACGCGTCCAATGTGCGCCCTCAGCCAGCCTCACATGTGCCGCCCGTGCCATTGTTTACCAGCCAGCCTCCGCGGTAACATCCAAGCATACAATCGGAATATTTCGTATTATTACAGTGTTTTCGGTGCTGTTTCTGGAAAATAAGTGACCATGGGCCCCAAGAAAGCTTCTAGTGCCAACCGTACACCAATAAGGGTGAAAATTCCAATAGAAATGAAGAAAGAGATCATTGATAAGTATGAAAGTGGAGTGCGTATCGCCGACCTGGTCAAGTTGTACAAGAAACCCCAATCAACCATCGCTACTATTGTGGGCACCAGAAAGACAATCAAGGAAGCTGTTCTTGCCAAAGGTTTAACTGTGTTTTCGAAACAAAGATCGCAAGTGATGGAAGATGTTGAGAGACTGTTATTGGTGTGGATAAATGAAAAACAGCTAGCAGGAGATAGCGTCTCTCAAGCGATCATATGTGAAAAGGCTAGGAAGTTGCATGAGGATTTAATTAAAAAAATGCCTGCAACTAGTGATGATGTGAGTGAATTTAAGGCCAGCAAAGGTTGGTTTGAGAGATTTAAGAAGCGTAGTGGCATCCATAGTGTGATAAGGCATGGTGAGGCTGCCAGTTCGGACCACAAAGCGGCTGAAAAATATGTGCATGAATTCAAGGAGTACATAGACAGTGAAGGACTGAAACCTGAACAAGTGTTTAATTGTGATGAAACAGGCCTGTTCTGGAAGAAAATGCCAAGCAGGAC
The DNA here is from genome assembly GCF_038502225.1 of Cherax quadricarinatus. Taxonomy (NCBI): domain Eukaryota; kingdom Metazoa; phylum Arthropoda; class Malacostraca; order Decapoda; family Parastacidae; genus Cherax; species Cherax quadricarinatus. Next base: position 97,014 of record NC_091316.1, read on the forward strand.
CTACATTACTCAGGAGGAAAAGGCACTCCCAGGACATAAGCCTATGAAAGACAGGCTTACTTTGTTGATGTGTGCCAATGCTAGTGGTGATTGCAAAGTTAAGCCTTTATTAGTGTATCACTCTGAAACTCCCAGAGCGTTCAGGCAAAAGAATGTCCTCAAGGATAATTTGTGTGTGCTGTGGAGGGCAAACAGTAAGGCATGGGTCACTAGGGACTTTTTCTATAACTGGTTACACCATGCATTTGCCCCCAATGTGAAAGATTACCTAACTGAAAAGAAATTAGACCTTAAGTGCCTCCTGGTGTTAGACAATGCCCCTGGTCATCCTACAGACGTGGCAGAGCGACTTTATGGGGACATGAGCTTCATTAAGGTGAAGTTTTTGCCTCCTAATACCACTCCTCTCCTGCAGCCCATGGACCAGCAGGTTATTGCAAACTTCAAAAAACTGTACACAAAAGCTCTGTTTGAAAGGAATACAATATAATAATTATTGTAATAATCACAATAATAGAATATAATAATAATAATAATAATAGTAATACAATATAATAATTATTATAACAATAATAATAATACAATATAATAATAATATTAATACAATATAATTATTGTAATAAGTACAGTGCCTGCACTCTGAAGGAGGGGTGTTAATGTTGCAGTTTAAAAACTGTAGTGTAAAGCACCCTTCTGGCAAGTCAGTGATGGAGTGAATGATGGTGAAAGTTTTTCTTTTTCGGGCCACCCTGCCTTGGTGGGAATCGGCCAGTGTGATAATAAATAAATAATAAAAATAATAATACAATATAATAATAATAATAACAGTAAAGAGAAGTTTCAAAAGGCTGGCAGTAGTTGGCGCCACCATCAACAAAACACTGGTAACCACTATTTTTCACCTGTCGAGACTTAAGTAGTCTATAAGTATTAGGTTAAGTCTGAGTGAAATGTCTCGGCATGCTCCATGTTATGATACGTAAACACACAATGTAACACTTGCAAAGAAATAAAGATTTTATTTATTTATCTATTTATTTATTTAAGCAACTTCCCTTGAGGGGGAAGGACGCATCCTGAAATTTCGTTCATATCCAAAAGAAAAAAAAATCGACCGAACGACGGTTCGTATCCTGAAAAGTTCGCAGGGTTGGGCGTTCGTAAGCTGAGGTTCCACAGTATACTAATTCTTTATTTATTCAGACTTCCTACAATAAATATTTTAAGGTAAGTACAGTGGACCCCCGGATAACAATCAGCTCCCAACTCGACCAATTATGTAAGTTTATTTTTGTAAGTGCTTTTGTAGGTGTATTTTTAGGGGTCTGAAATGGACTAATCTAATTCACAATATTTCTTATGGGAACAAATTCGGTCTATAACGGCACCCAAACAGACTTCTGGATTGAAATAATATCGTTATGCGGGGGGGGGTCCACTGTATTGTGTGTACTGTACAACCTCTCCTCACTTAATGACGGAGTTCCGTTCCTAATGCCACATCGTTAAACGAATGTGTCGCTAAGTGAGGAGCATACTATAATAGTAGTGAGTTTGTGTGTCTCATCTTTGATATTGTTTTAATGTCACCTTTGCACCATTTATAACCTTTCGGGTATATTCGTAAGTGCTTATACAATAGTGTACTGTATATTGAAATAAAAAGAATAGAGGAAATCAGCTGTAATATACAGTGGACCCTCGGTTATCGGCCATAATCCGTTCCAGAAGCTCGGGCTAAAACCGAAATGGCCGAAAACCTAAATAATATTTCCCATAATGATTAATGTAGTAATTACAATTAATTGTGTTATAGACAAAAATACTCACCAAAAAATATTTTTAACAATTAAATCAGTATTACATAAGTTTGTTGAAGACTAATGCTGGCTTCTGGAATGCTTGCTACACTTCCTGCATGCCTGTTACACTTCCTGCATGCCTGCTACACTTCCTGCATGCCTGCTACACTTCCTGCAAGTCTGCTACACTCCCTACATGCCTGATACACTTCTTGCATGCCTGTTACACTCCGTGCATGCCTGTTACACTTCTTGCATGCCTGCTACACTTCCTGCATGCCTGCTACACTTCCTGTATGTCTGCTACACTCCCTGTATGCCTGTTACACTCCCTGCATGCCTGTTACACTCCCTGCATGCCTGCTACACTCCTTGCATGCCTGCTACACTTTCTGCATGCCTGTTACACTCCCTGCATGCCTGCTACACTCCTTGCATGCCTGTTACACTCCCTGCATGCCTGTTACACTTCTTGCATGCCTGCTACACTTCCTGCATGCCTGCTACACTTCCTGCATGTCTGCTACACTCCCTGCATGCCTGTTATACTCCTTGCATGCCTGCTACACTTCCTGCATGCCTGCTACACTCCCTGCATGCCTGCTACACTCTCTGCATGCCTGCTACAGCTATACTCCCTGCATGCCTGTTACACTTCCTGCATGCCTGCTACACTTCATGCTTAAATTCCATGGTGTTTCTCACTTTCTTGACCACAGGAACTTTACTAGGAACTTTCTTTGGAGCCATGGTTATTTATTTTGCAGTTGCACTGCAAAAAATAAAAAAAACACTAAAAAACAATGGAAAGAAAGCAAAATATTTGGATGTATGAGCAGAAGCTTCCTCACGCACCGAAAGACACAGCCAAACTGACACGCAAGCGGCCCCTGCCGGTGGACAGACACGTCTGAAAGGGCCGATCACCGGGAGCCGAAAAACCGGCCAATCACCGAGTTGGCCAATAACAGGAGCGGCCGATAACTGAGGGTGCACCGTACATTATTTAGGTACGACTACTGGTCAGAGAGCCCGTCGTAAGTTTGAGGCATCGGTAAATGAGTATGTCGCAAAATGAGTAGAGGGTGTATATGCATTTTTTACACCTAGTTCTATTGAAATAGTAAATATGTTATCAGGCTTTTACATTCACTGGAAAGTGGAAAACGGCTATGTTTCACTTTTCATCAATTTTTTTTTTTATATCAGTACCCTGGAACCTAACCTGCTGTTTAAACAGGGCCTGCCATTATATGGAACTGGGTTGTTTTCATTATATACTGTATAGTTAGAATAACAGTTGTTGCATTAACATAGAAAAGCTTTACAGAGTAACAAATGAAAAATACCCAACCAAGGTGTATGTATTGTGAAATGTATATCGTTCATGGGAATGTTTAATTCTTTATGTTGATTACTGTAGAAAAATGGCAGTTGGTTGGTGTGAACAGTAGTTTGCAGTAAGCACCAAAATTATAAGAAATTGAAGCAGGTGGCAACTGCTATCAACACCATAATTTATTTATTTATTTATTTAGTAATTTTAGCATACATACAGAGGTACAAAAAAATACAGGTAAGAGCAGCATGCCAAAGCCACTTATATGCATAGCATTATGGGCTGGCTTAAAATTAACTTAAGATTAACTAAGCAATGATGAAATAAGTGATAAAACATTATTGTAAACAGATAACTATAAAGCACAAATGAGTATTACAAAGACAGGTCATATGGTTGCATGCTTTGCTGTACATTCAGTCGAATGGAGTATTCTGTTAGGTAGTGTATTTAAAAAAATAAAGTTAGATTGGGTCCTAGGTTTAACATTTGTGTGATATAATTGTGAGTAACATTTAGGATATACAATTTATAAGGTTCAGTTATTCAGTATTTATTTGGTTTTGAGTGAGTAAGTGATCTTTGAGAAGAGACTTGAATTTATAAACAGGTAGTGTTTCTTTTATATTTACAGGTAATGAATTCCAGATTTTAGGGCCTTTTATGTGCATTGAGTTTTTGCATAGCGTGAGATGGACACGAGGAACATCAAAGAGTGATCTGTGCCTTGTGTTATGGTCATGTGTTCTGTTGAGGTTGGCAAGGAGATGTTTGAGGGGAGGGTTAATATCAGAGTTAAGTGTTCTATAATGGCTTGACATTAATAATTTAAAAGAAAGTAAGAGTGCACTGCATATTTGTTCTTTAATATTTTGAATAAAGCATTTCCTATAATTCTCAGAACACACTGGACATTATTTATCATATTTAGGAATGCACTTACACCACATTTCAATATGTATTTTTTTACAAATAATAGACACCATGTGTGCACCATAATGCCCTGCTCATAATTACTACCAATATAGGCAGGCAAGTAGGAGGATTAGTTAAGTTCATAATGAATCAATGGGCTGTGACTTTTTTGTGTTATCCTAGGTAATGTACACGTTAATATTTTTTTTAACAAACTGGCTGTATCGCACCCAGTAGGGGTGATCTAAAAACAAAAAGGAGTTCATCTTTTTAAATTTAGTTCCTCGTTATGACATGCATGACTTGCGCAGGAAGAATTCTGTTCCATGGAGATAAGAGGAAATAAACAAGAACTAGTAATAAAATAGAACAAAACCCAGAGAGGTGTGTACATGCATGTGTAGTGTGACCTAAATGTAAGTAGAAGCACAAAGATGTACATAAAATGTTGTCTGTTTATGAGACAGAAAAAAGACATCAGCAATCTTACCATCATGTAAAATAATTACAGGTTTCTGTTTCACAGACACTTGTCAGGACAGTAGTACCTCCCTGGGCGGTTGCCGTCTACCAACCTACTACCGCAGGACATACATTAATACAGAGGAACCTCAGTACTCGAACTTACTTCATTCCAGAAGGCTGTACGAATGCCGATAAGTTCGAATATCAAATTAATTTTTCCCAACCAACTGTCTTTTTTGTTGGCTGTTATCATTCATCTTAGGCACCACAGTGATTTATTTATACAAATAATAAAAAATTAAAAAGACAACATAAAATGTGAAGAAACACAAAATAGTTCACAGGGAAGTTCTGGCACGTAGTGTTTGGTAGAGTTGCGAGCAAATTGTCAACCACTGAACAATGTTTTTACCAAAGTAAGCATTCGAATACCGAATTGTTCAAGTAGGGAGGTGTTCGAGTACTGAGGTTCCACCATACGTGCGATACTTTGTGTAACTGAATGTGTATGTACCAGTACCATCAAAAATATATATTACAGGTGGTCTCTTAGGCAACCTATAACAATGAAGAAGCATCAAGGCACCTATTTATTTTTGGCATTAGGACTGCAAGGTCAAGGGTTGTTAAATAGCATAATAAAGGTAAAATTGCAATAGGCAACAGACTCACAGGAGAGAACCAATGTACAGTTGTTCTGTGGAAGTTTTGTGTCCTTTGCTAGTGTGGTCATCATTTGCTGATTTGGTTAATTGTTATTTTAATGCTACAATGTATATGTGAGTGAAATAGACAATTACAATTAAATAATTACATTCTTCCACCCCTGTTGCTTGGTTGGTAGCAGATTGGCCTCACACACTGAAGGCCTGGAGGGTAGATCGCTGGTATAGCTGGAAACATTAGGACGTGTTTCCTTAAGAAACCTGCTGTCCAGTTTGACCTAGCAGTAAAATAGGTACCTGGGTGTTAGTGGACTGTTGCAGGTCGCATCCTGGGTATGAGTGAGCTGATTTGGGTTGGATCCTGGGTATTAGTGGACTAGTGTGGGTTGCACCCTGGGTGTTAGGTGAATGTTGTTGGTCGCATGCTGGGTGTTAGTGGAGTGACGTTGGTGCATTCTGGTTACATCCTGGTTATTAATGGACTGGTGTGGGTTGCATTCTGGTTATTTACTGGTGTGGGACTCGTGTGGGTGTCACCCTGGGTGTTAGCTGATTGGTGTTGGTGAAACCCTGGTGTGGGTCACACCCTGGGTGTTAGGTGATTGGTGTGGGTCACACCCTGGGTGTTAGCTGATTGGTGTGGGTCACACCCTGGGTGTTAGGTGATTGGTGTGGGTCACACCCTGGGTGTTAGCTGATTGGTGTGGGTCACACCTTGGGTGTTAGCTGATTGGTGTGGGTCACACCCTGGGTGTTAGCTGATTGGTGTGGGTCACACCCTGGGTGTTAGCTGATTGGTGTGGGCCACACCCTGGGTGTTAGCTGATTGGTGTGGGTCACACCCTAGGTGATTGGTGTGGGTCACACCCTAGGTGTTAGGTGACTGGTGTGGGTCACACCCTGGGTGTTAGGTGACTGGTGTGGGTCACACCCTGGGTGTTAGGTGACTGGTGTGGGTCACACCCTGGGTGTTAGCTGATTGGTGTGGGTCATACCCTGGGTGTTAGGTGATTGGTGTGGGTCATACCCTGGGTGTTAGGTAACTGGTGTGGGTCACATGCTAATTTGAGGGAAATGCTCTGCGTAAGAAGGGACTTTCTATATGTCACTGATGTCAGCATGTAACGGGAAATGCTCTGCTTAAGAAGGGACTTTCTATATAGCAGCATGTCACTGATGTCAGCTGTGGTCTGTATCATGTTACTGATGTCAGCTGTGGTCTGTATCATGTCACTGATGTCAGCTGTGGTCTGTATCATGTTACTGATGTCAGCTGTGGTCTGTATCATGTCACTGATGTCAGCTGTGGTCTGTATCATGTCACTGATGTCAGCTGTGGTCTGTATCATGTTACTGATGTCAGCTGTGGTCTGTATCATGTCACTGATGTCAGCTGTGGTCTGTATCATGTTACTGATGTCAGCTGTGGTCTGTATCATGTCACTGATGTCATGTCACTGATGTCAGCTGTGGTCTGTATCATGTCACTGATGTCAGCTGTGGTCTGTATCATGTCACTGATGTCAGCTGTGGTCTGTATCATGTCACTGATGTCAGCTGTGGTCTGTGTCATGTTCTTATAGAAATAAAAATATTATTATTACATATTAGAGAAATAATTACTGGCCACTACTTGAAATGGCCTTAAACTTGCCTTTCAGACACTTACTTTCCATCAAGAACATTATGTGGCTGCCCAGACTCGCATTCTGCAGCAAACTTGCGGTATTGTAGGAAAAACTCGCCATTGTTGTGTTTTTGGCAGGAAAAATGTTGTTTAGTCCAAGGAGAGAAATATGTTTGTCTTTGTTGGGTTTATAAGGGTGAGTAAGAGGTGAAGCTGTATCATCCAGCCAAACTTGTCGATCACACCAGCAAGATTTGTTGCACAAAGCTGAACCAGGAAAGAAAAAGAACAAAAGTTCCTAAGTTAATAGAAACAGGAACTAAAAGTTCCTAATTAGATCAAGTGGAGCACTTTGCTAACCTCCAGCAGGGCCAGACACCTACACACCACCTAAGTTCAATAACCGGCTGCCCACCAAAACCGTTAAAGATTTAAGGGCAGAGAACTGGCTAATAATAATAATAATGATAATAATAATAAATAATAATAATAATAATAATATCTTCATTTGTATAAGTACATGCACAAGGTATACGGGCCTAGCTAATATCAATGACATATTACTACATCAAGGTACTTGTAGAGGATCCTCTGGTGCATGTCAATGTATTTCAATATCAAGGTACACATAGTTGATTATCAGAATCAAGGTCCTAATTACATCAAGGTCATATTAAGGTGTCAGGATCACAGTACTCCTAACATCCTGAGGATCAAGGTTCATGTAGAGGGTTTTGGAGTAAATTAAAGGTACATGTAGAGGATCCTCAGGATCAAGGATATCCTGACAACAAGGTACATGAAGAAGATCCTGATAATGAAGGTACTGCTGACATCAAGGTACATTTCATCCCAGATCATGGTTGGTGCAAAGACGAAGATAAATAATTGTCTTGATTCAAAAAGTACTCACAGCCAGGACAACCATGAAAACAGATGAGAACAGTGCATATACACTAGCAATAGTAATATACATGTCGTAATATATTTGTCGTACACAAATAAATACTTTTGTTTGAGGAAAGAGTATATTAATTTAGGAGAAAGGAAATATAAACGTTGATTATAGGAATGAAAGATTTCCCTAAATGACAAGAGTTGTTTTGAAACCATAGTACTCAACAAGGTAAGACAATGGACGCATGCGCAGTAGCGCCGTCACTGGTGTCAGGCTGAGAGAGTAGGACAAGGTGCCAGTGATGTTATTTAAGAAAATCACTAATGAACTCGTAATTTTTGTAGTAACAATAGAGAGACAGATGTAATAGAGTGTGGCATTATGTTATTCTGATGATAGCAGCAATACACTATTAAAATTAATTAAGATAAAACTATAAATAGTGTTTGAAGAATAAACTAAGTGGTAACACCATATAGAGGCTACCTTCCTCTCTCTCCCTGGATAAGAAAATTAGTTTTCTGTCAATATTTTTGTGTTCTGTGGATTAATATTTGCTAATTCACCATTAATTTATTTTATAAACTTGTAATTGTAAAAAAGTAAGGTTGTGAGGCCTCACAAATAACTATTTGTTATGGGAAATACATTTTTTACCAATAAAAGAAGAGAAATATTTTCGTATTGTCTTGATTGAAAAATGTACTCAGGGAGGCAGCCAGTATATGTGTGTATACGCGCCACCTACTGCAGGGTCAGGTAGCTGGTGGGTGTTGGAGCTGTGGACATGTAACTGTCTCTGCCACCACCACCATTACTATCACCAGCAAAACTACTCTTCTTCAACACCACTTACTTTTGGCAATTTTTTTGAATACTTAGTATAAATAATAATTTTTTTCGTAAATAAAGAATAATAGTACAAAGGTATTTTTTCTCTAAATCAAGGTTCTCAAAGTTCCGTGTAGAGGCTCCTGAGAATCAAGGTCATATGTTGAGGTTTCAAGATATCAAGGTGCTCTTGATATCAAGTTCTTATGTAGAGCTTTAGCTACATCAAGGACATGAAGGTCCTAGGTATTTATTAACATGAAAGTCGGATTGTAATCATGATTCAGTTAATATTAAGGTACACATAGTGGTTTATCAACAACAAGGTCACATGTGGATAATCCTCGAAAAAAAGGTCTATGAAATAATTTATTTTAAATCAACCTCAAGGGAGGTTCCTTGATGCTGGTGAGGGGCTCTTGATCGAGGGAATTGGATCTGTGCTGTAGTTCCCCGAATTGAGCCTGAATACCTTCCATCCCCCCACATGCGCTGTAAAATCCTACGGGTTTAGTGCTTCCCTGTGATTATAATAATCACAAGCAATTGAATCTTGAAAAAAAGGAAAATTGACATCAAGGTCCTGTATAACCTCCCAAGGCCCCATATATTCTATTCAGGCCCCTAATAACCTCTCAAGCCCCTAATAACCTCCCAAGGCCCCTAATAACCAAACGTAACCTAACAAACCCAACATAACCTAAGCTAACCTAATCTAACCTTACCTAACCTAACCTAACCTAACTAACCTAACCTAACCTAAACTAACCTAACCTAACCTAACCTAACCTAATCTAACCAACCTAACGTAACCTAACCTAACATAACCTAACCTAATCTAACCAACCTAACGTAACCTAACCTAATCTAACCTAACCTAACCTAACATAACCTAACCTAATCTAACCTAACCTAACATAACCTAACCTAAGCTATCAAAACTAACCTAACCTAACTTAACCTAACCTAACCTAACCTAACCTAACCTAACAAAACTAGCCTAACAAAACTAACATAACATAACCTAACCAACCTAACCTAACCTAACCTAACCTAACCTAACCTAACCTAACCTAACCTAACCTCACCTCACCTCACCTCACCTCACCTCACCTAACCTAACCTAGCCTACTGTAACCTAATCAAACCTAATCTAACCAAACCTAAAATAACCAAACCTAACCTAACCTAACCTATCCTAACCTAACCTAATGTAACTTAACCTAACCTAACCTAACAAAACTAACCTAACCTAAGCAAACCTATCCTAACCTAGCCTAACAAAAGTAACCTAACCTAACCTAAGGTAACCTCACCTAACCTAACCTAACAAAACAAACCTAACCTAACCTAACATAACCCAAGCTAACCTCACCTAACCTAACCTAACCTATCTTAACCTAACCTAACCTAACAGAAGCTAACCTGACCTTACCTAACCTAACCTCCCCTGGCCCCTATAACCTCCCCAGGCCCCTAATAACCTCCCCAGGCACCTAATAACCTCTGCAGGCCCCATATAACCTCCCTGGCCCCGTATATCCTCTCCAGGCACCTAATAACCTCCCCAATCACGGTAAAACCTCCCCAAGCCCATAATAACCTACTCAGGCCCCTAATAACCTCCCCGGGCCCCTAATAACCTCCACAGGCCCTTAGTAACGTCAGCAGTTTTCCAATAACGTCCCCAAGCCCCTAAAAACTCCCCAAGCTCCGTATAAAATCCATAGGTCCTGTATAACCTCCCAATGCCCCTAATAACCTACCCAGGCCCTGTTTAACCTAGTAAGGCCCTCTATAACCTCCCCTGGCCCTGTGTAACATTCCCAGGCCCTTATTAACCTCCCCAGTCTTCGTATAACCTCCCCAGGCCCCTAATAAGCTCCCAAAGCCCCTAATAACCTCCCCAGGCCCCTAATAACCTCAAGAGGGCACTAGTAACCTCCCCAGGCTCTCAGTGACATCCCCAGGCCCCTCATACCCTCTCCAAGACCTTAATAACCCCCCAGGCCCCATATAACCTCCCCAGGCCCCTAATAACCTCCCAGGCCCCTAATAGCCTCCCCAGGCCCCTGATAACCTCCCCAGGCCCCTAATAACCCCCAGGCCCTGTATAAAATCCCTAGGCCCCTAGTAACATTCCCAGGTCCCTATTAACCTCCCCAGGCCCTGCATAACCTCCCCAGGCCCCTAATAACCTCCCAAGGCCCCTAATAACCTCACCTGACCCCTAA